>NW_012285778.1:0-5645 GCF_000151885.1 Dipodomys ordii
CAGCAGGGCACAAAGCGGGACACCACGGAACACAGCAGGACACAGCGTGAAACAGCGGTGAACCTGCGGGGACACAGCGGGACACAGCGGGGGACACAGCGGGACACAGCGGGGACAGAGCGGTGACACAGAGGGGACACAGCGGGGACCCAGCGGGACACAGCAGGTCACAGTGGGGGACACAGCGGGACACAGCGGGACACAGCGGGGGACACAGCAGGGTCACAGTGGGACACAGTAGGACATAGCGTGGGACAAAGCGGGAGACAGCAGAGGACACAGCGAGGACACAGCTGGACACAGCGGGGACACAGAGGGGACTCAGCAGGGTACATAGAGGGAAAAAAGCGGGACACCACGGGACACAGTAGGACACAGCGGGACACAGCGGGGACACTGCGGGACACAGCCAGGAGACACAGCGGTGGACAGCGGGGGACAGAGAATGGACACAGCGGGACACAGAGGGGACACAGCTGGACACAGAAGGGTACACAGCAGGACACAGCGGACACACAGCGGGGACAGAGCTGGACACAGAGGGACACAGAGGGGACAGAGCGTGACACAGGTGGACACTGAGGGAGACAGAGCGAGGACACAGCCGGACACAGCGAAACAAAGAGTGACACAGTGGGGACACAGCAGGGGACACAGCGGGACACAGTGGGGGACACAGCGGGACACAGCGGGGTACACAGCAGGGACAAAGAAGGACACAGCGGGGGACACAGCTAGGACACAGCGGAACACAGCGGTGACACAGCGGGACACAGCTGGGGACACTCTGGGACACAGCGGGACACAGAGGGACACAGCAAGGACACAGCGGGGGACAGTGGGGGACACAGCGGGACACAGCAAGGCACAACGGGGTCACAGCAGTGGACACAGCAGGACACAGCGGGGGACACAGCGGGACACAGCGGGGGACACAGCAGGACACAGCGGGACACAGCGGGGGACACAGCGGACACAGCGGGGACACAGCTGGACAGAGCAGGGTACACAGATGGACACACGGGGGACACAGCGGGACACAGCGGGGGACAGAGTGAGGACACAGTGGGACAGAGCGGGTGATACTGTGAGGACACAGAAGGACACAGCACGACACAGAGGGACACAGCGGGGACAAAGCATGAGACACAGCGGGGGACAGAGCAGGGGACAGAGCAGACACAGTGAAGACACAGCGGGACACAGCGGGGGACACAGCGGGACATAGCGGGACAGAGCTGGGGACACAGCGGTGACACAGTGGGACACAACGGGGAACACAGCGAGGACACAGCGGGACCCAGCGGGACACAGGGTCAATACAGTGGGGACACAGCATTACACAGCGGCGTACACAGCTGGGGACACAAAGGAACACAGTGGAGACACGGCGGGACACAGCGGGGACAAAGCATGACACACAACGGGGGACAGAGCAGGGGACAGAGGCAGACACAGAGAAGACACAGCGGGACACAGCGGGGGACACAGCGGGACACAGCAGGGGACACAGGGAGGACCCAGCGGGACCCAGCAGGACACAGCATCGATACAGCGGGTACACAGTGGGACACAGCGCGATACAAAGCTGGGGACACAACGGGACACAGCGGAGGACACAGCGAGGACACAGCGGGACACAGCAGGACACAGCGGGGACACTGCGGGAACATAGCGGGACACAGCGGGGTACACAGCGGGACACAGGCTGGGACACAGCGGGGACACAGTGGGACACAGCAGCGACACAGAGGGGACTCAGTGGGGGACACAGCAGGGGACAAAGCGGGACACCATGGGACACAGTGTGACACAGCGGGACACAGCAGGACACAGGTGGGACACAGCGGAGGACAGCTGAGACAGAGAGGGGACACAGCGAGACACAGCGGTGACACAGCTGGACACAACGGAGTACACAGCGGGACACAGCGGGCACACAGCGGGGACACAGCAAGGAGAAAGCGGAACACAGTGGGGACACAGCGAGACTCAGCGGGGGACACAGCGGGGGACACAGCGGGAGACACAGTGGGACAGAGCAGGGGATACAGCAGGGGACACAGAGGGACACAGCGGGACACAGCGGGGGACAGAGGGGGGACCCAGCGGGACACAGCGGGGACAAAGCGGGACTCAGCAGGGTCACAGCGGGACACAGCGGGACACAGCGGGACACAGCGGGACACAGCACGGACACAGCAGGGGACACAGCGGGACACAGAGGGGGACACAGGGGGTACAAAGCGGGACACAGCGGGGGACACAGCGAGGTCACAGTGGGACACAGTGGGAACAAAGCGGGACTCAGCGGGGGACACAGCGGGGGACACAGCGGGAGACACAGTGGGACAGAGCAGGGGATACAGCAGGGGACACAGAGGGACACAGCGGGACACAGCGGGGGACAGAGGGGGGACCCAGCGGGACACAGCGGGGACAAAGCGGGACTCAGCAGGGTCACAGCGGGACACAGCGTGACACAGCGAGACACAGCGGGACACAGCACGGACACAGCAGGGGACACAGCGGGACACAGAGGGGGACACAGGGGGTACAAAGCGGGACACAGCGGGGGACACAGCGAGGTCACAGTGGGACACAGTGGGAACAAAGCGGGACTCAGCGGGGGACACAGCGGGACACAGTGGGACTCAGCAGGGTCACAGCGGGACACAGCGGGACACAGCGGGACACAGCGGGACACAGCAGGGACACAGCAGGGGACACAGCGGGACACAGAGGGGGACACAGGGGGTACAAAGCGGGACACAGCGGGGGACACAGCGAGGTCACAGTGGGACACAGTGGGAACAAAGCGGGACTCAGCAGCGGACACAGAGGGACACAGTGGGACACAGCGTGGACACAGCAGGGACACAGCGGGGGACACAGTGGGACAGAGCAGGGGACACAGCAGATGACAAAGAATGACACAGCGGGACACAGCGGGGGACACAGGGGGGACACAGCGGGACACAGCGGGGGACACAGCGAGGACACATTGGAACACAGCGGGGACACAGCGGGACTCAGCGGGGGACACAGCAGTACACAGCGGGACACAGCGGGGCACAGCAGGGACACAGCGGGGAACACAGGGAGGACACAGCGCGACCCAGCGAGACACAGCTTCGATAAAGTGGGGACACAGTGGGACACAGCGGGGTACACAGTGGGTTACATAGCGGGGGACACAACAGGACACAGCGGGGGACACAGCGAGGACACAGCGGGACACAGCGGGACAAAGCGGGGACACTGCGGGAACATAGCGGGACACATCGGAGTACACAGCGGGACACAGGTTGGGACACAGAGGGGACACAGCGGGGGACACAGTGAGGACACAGAGGGACACAGCGGGACACAGTGTGGGACAAAGCGGGAGACAGCGGGGGACACAGCGAGGACACAGCGCGACACAGCGGCGACACAGAGGGGACTCAGCGGGGGACACAGCGGGACACAGTGGGACACAGCTGGGGACACAGCGGGACATAGAGGGACACAGCGGGGGACACAGCGGGACACAGCAGGGGACATAGAGGCGGACACAGCGGGACACAGCTGGACACAGCGGGACACAGTGGGGGACACAACGGGGGACACAGCGAGGACATAGCGGGATACAGCGGGAGAAACAGCGGGACACATGGCGGACACAGCGGGGACACAGAGGGATACAGCAGGGACACAGCAGGATACAGCCCGGGACAGAGCGGGACACAGCATGGACACAGAGGGACACAGCAAGAAACAGCGGTGACAAAGCGGGGACAAAGCAGGACACAGCGGGGACACAGCGGGGACACAGCGGGACACAGCAGGACACAGGGGGACACAGTGGGACTCAGCGAGGACACAGAGGGTACACAGCAAGGACACTGCAGGGGACAGAGCCAGACAGAGCGGGACACATCTGAGACACAGCGGGACACAGCAGGGACACAGCGGGGACACAGCGGAACACAGCGGGACACAGCGGGACACAGTGGGACACAGCGGGGGACACAGCGGGACACAGCAGGGGACATAGAGGCGGACACAGTGGGACACAGCAGGACACAGCGGAACACAGCGGGGGACACAGCGGGGACACAGCGGGACACAGCGGGGACACACCGGGACACAGCGGGACACAGAGTGACACAGCGGGGACACACCAGGACACAGCGAGGACACAGGGGTACACAGCGGGACAGAGCGGGGACACAGCTGGACACCCTGGGACACAGCTGGACACAGCGGGAGACACAACGGGACATAGCGGGACACAGCGGGACACAGCGTGACACAGCGGGGACACAATTGGGGACACAGCGAGGACACAGCGGGACACAGCATGGACATAGCGGCGGAGAGCATTGACACAACGGGACACAGCGGGGACACAGCGGGGACAAAGACGGGGACAGCAGGGAGACACAGCGGGACACAGTGGGACACAGTGGGGACACAGCGGAACACAGCGGGGACACAGCCGGGACACAGGGGTACACAGAGGGACAGAGCGGGGACACAGCGGGACACAGTGGGACACAGATGGACACAGTGGGAGACACAACGGGACACAGCGGGGACAGAGCGGGACACAGAGGGGGACAAAGCGGGAGACACAGCGGGACACAGCGGGACACTGTGGGACACAGTGGGGACAGAGAGGGACACAGCGGGACACAGCTGGGACACAGCGGGGACACAGCGGGGACACAGCGGGACTCAGCAATGACACAGCGGGGGACACTGCAGGACACGGGGGGGACACAGCGGGGGACAAAGAGGCGGACACAGCGGGACACAGCGGGACACATCGGGGACACAGCAGGGACAAAGCAGGACAGAGCGGGGACCCAGCGGGACAGAGCTGGACACAGTGGGGACAAAGTGAGAACAGAGCGGGACACAGCGTCGACCCAGTGGGGACACAGCAGGGCACAGAAGGGGAGAGCGGGGACACAGAGGGCCACAGTGTGACACAGCGGGGACACAGCGAGGACACAGCGGGACACAGAGGGACACAGAGGGGCGAAGGCTGTGGACACAACGGGACACCGTGGGAGACACAGTGGGACACAGAGGGACACAGCGCGGCACAGCGGAGACATAGCGGGGGACACAGCGATGACACAGCGGGACACACAATGTACACATCGGGGGACAGCGAGGACACAGCGGGACACAGCGGGACACAGCGGGGACACAGCGGGGACAAAGCGTGGGACAGCAGGGAGACACAGAGGGACACAGCGGGACACAGCAGGGACACAGCGGGGGAAACAGCGGGGACCCATCGTTACACTGAGGGACACAGTTGTGAAACTGCGGGACACAGCAGGACACAGTGTGAGACACAGCAGGACACAGTTGGGTACACAGCGGGACATTGCGGACACTGTGTTGACTGATCGGTACACAGTGTGTACACAGCATAGGACACATGCGGGTGACAAAGCGAGACTCCTCTGGACACATTGGGGACTCTGCTATAGATGGATACATATGGATACATCGGGTGACTTATATGCGGACTTAGTAGGACTCTATGGGGACTCAGCGGGTCTCATCTGGGACCCCATGGGTGACTCTCCTGGACAACACTGGGAACTCATCTGGGGGACAAATCGCGACCTTATCTGGGCCAC
>NW_012285779.1:0-2398 GCF_000151885.1 Dipodomys ordii
GCGGGACACAGCGGGACATAGTGGGACTCAGCGGAGGACACAGCAGGGGACACAACGGGAGACACAGCGGGAAACAGCGGGACACAGTGGGGGACACAGTGGGGGACAAAGAGGCAGACACAGCGGGACAGAGCGGGACACAGCGGGACACAGCGGGGACACAGTGGGGGACAAAGAGGCGGACACAGTAGGACACAGCGGGGACACATCGGGGACACAGTGGGGACACAGCGGGGGACAGTTGGGAGACACAGCGGTAACAAAGCTGGGACACAGCGGAACACAGCGGGACACAGTGGGACACAGCGGGACACAGCGAGACACAGTGGGGGACAAAGCGGGACACAGCGGAACACAGCAGGACACAGTGGGGACACTGCGGGACACAGCGGGGACCCAGCGGGACAGAGCGGGACACAGCGGGGGCAAAGTGAGAACAGAGCGGGACAGCGTCGACACAGCGGGGACACAGCGGGACACAGTGGGGACATAGCGAGGACACTGCGGGGCACAGTGGGACACAGCGGGGACACAGTGGGTCATAGTGGTGACTCAGCAAGGACACAGCAGGGGACACAGCGGGACCCAGTGGGGACAGAGTGGGACGCAGCGGGGACACAGTGGAGGTCACAGCGGGGACACAGCGGGGACACAGCGGGGACACAGCAAGGACACAGCGGGGGACACAGCGGGACACAGCGGGGACTCAGCGGGACCCAGCGGGACACAGTGGGGCTCAGCGGGGGACACAGCGGGAGACACAGCGCGGACACAGCAGGACACAACGGGGGACACAGCGAGGACACAGCGGGATAGAGCAGGGGACACAGAGGGACACAATGGGACACAGCGCGACACACCGGAGACACAGCGGGACACAGTGGGACTCAGCGGGGGACACTGCGGGACACAGCGGGGAACATAGAGGTGGACACAGCGGGACACAGCGGGGGACACAGCAGGGACAAAGCAGGACACAGCAGCACACAGTGCGACATAGCGGGGACAGAGCGGGGGACACAGCGAGGACACAGCGGGACACAGCATGGACAAAGCGGGGGACAGTGAGGACACAGTGGGACACAGAGGGACACAGCGGGGACACAGCGGTGACAAAGCGGGGGATAGCAGGGAGACACAGCGGGACACAGCGGGGACACAGCAGGATACAGCGGGGGACACAGCAGTGACTCAGCGGGGACACAGCAGTACACAGCAGGACACAGCGGGGACACAGTGGGACACAGCGGGACACAGCGGGGACACAGCGGGGACACAGCGGGGGACAGTTGGGAGACACAGCGGGACACAGTGGGACACAGCGGTGACACAGAGGGACACAGCGGGGGACACATCGGGGCCACAGCGGGCCACAGCGGTGCACAGCGGCACACAGCGATGAAACAGCGGGGACACAGCGGGTGACAGAGCGGAACACAGCGGGAACAAAGAGGGAGACACAGCGGGACCCAGCGGGGGACACAGCAGGACACTGAAAGACACAGTGGGGACAGAGCGGGACACAGCGGGGACACAGCGAAAGACAAAGCGGGGGACAAAGCGAGACTCCACGGGACACAGTGGGACAGAGAGGGGAACATCGGGGACTCAGTGGGGACACAGCAAGGACAGAGCGGGGGACACAGCGGGACACAGAGGGACACAGCGGGGACACAGCAAGGACACAGCGGGGGACACAGCGGGACACAGCGGGGACACAGCGGGGGACACAGTGGGGAACACAGCGGGACACAGCGGGGGAGAGCGAGGACAAAGAGGGACACACCGGGACACAGAGGGGACAAAGCGGGACACAGCGGGGACACAATGGGACACAGCGGGGGTCATAGTAAGGACACGGCGGGACACAGGAGGACAAAGCGAGGACACAGCGGGGACACAGCGGGGGACACAGCGGGACACAGCCAGACACAGCGTTAACAAAGCTGGGACACAGCGGGACACAGCAGGACACAGTGGGACACAGCGGGGACACAGCGGGACACAGCGAGACACATTGGGGGACAAAGCGGGACACAGCGGAACACAGCAGGACACAGTGGGGACACTGCGGGACACAGCGGGGACCCAGCAGGACAGAGCGGGACACAGCGGGGACAAAGTGAGAACAGAGCAGGATAGCTTCGACACAGCGGGGACACAGCGGGACACAGCGGGGACATAGTGAGGACACTGCGGGGCACAGTGGGACACAGCGGGGACACAGTGGGTCATAGTGGTGACTCAGCGAGGACACAGCAGGGGACACAGCGGGACACAGTGGGGACAGAGTGGGACACAGCGGGGACACAGCGGAGGTCACAGCGGGGACACAGCGGGGACACAGCGGGGACACAGCAAGGACACAGCGGGGAACACAGCGGGACACAGCAGGTGA
>NW_012285780.1:0-1965 GCF_000151885.1 Dipodomys ordii
AGCGGGACACAGAGGGGACTCACGGGGACACAGTGGGACACAGCGTGTGTGGACACAGCGGGACACAGCAGGGGACATAGAGGCAGACACAGTGGGACACAGCAGGACACAGCGCGACACAGCGGGACACAGCAGGACACAGCAGGACACAGTGGGACTCAGTGGAGCACATAGAGGCGGAGACAGCGGGACACAGCGGGACACAGCGGGACACAACGGGGACACAGCGGAACACAGCGGGGACACAGCGGCGACACAGCGGGACACAGCGAGGGACACAGCGGGGACACAGCGGGACACAGCGGGGGACACAGCGCGGACATCGCGGGACACAACGGGGGACACAGCGAGGACATAGCAGGATACAGCGGGAGACACAGCGGGACACAGCGGGACACATCGCGGACACAGCGGGGACACAGCTGGATACAGCAGGGACACAGCGGGATACAGCCGGGACAGAGCGGGACACAGCGTGGACACAGAGGGACACAGCGAGAAACAGCGGTGACAAAGCGGGGACAAAGCAGGACACAGAGGGGACACAGCAGGACACAGTGGGACTCAGCGGGGACATAGAGGGGACACAGCAAGGACACTGCAGGGGACAGAGCCGGACACAGCGGGACACAGCGGAGACACAGCGGGACACAGCTGGGACACAGCGGGGACACAGCGGAACACAGCGGGACACAGCGGGACACAGTGGGACACAGCTGGGGACACAGCGGGACACAGCAGGGGACATAGAGGCGGACACAGCGGGACACAGCTGGACACAGCGGGACACAGCGGGGACACAGCGGGGACACAGCGGGGGACACAGCGGGGACACAGCGAGACACAACGGGGACACAGCGGGGGACACAGCGCGGACATAGCGCGACACAACGGGGGACACAGCGAGGACATAGCGGGATACAGCGGGAGAAACAGCGGGACACATGGTGGACACAGCGGGGACACAGAGGGATACAGCAGGGACACAGCAGGATACAGCAAAGGACACAGCAGAGGACACAGCCGGGGAAAAAGCGGGACACAGCAGAACACAGCGGGACACAGTGGGTACACAGCGGGACACAGCGGGGACCCAGCGGGACAGACCGGGACACAGCAGGGACAAAGTGAGAACAGAGCGGGACACAGCGTCAACACAGCGGGGACACAGCGGGACACAGCGGGGGAGAGCGAGGACACAGAGCGACACAGCGGGACACATCGGGGACACAGTGGGGACACAGCAGGGTACATAGCAGGACAACGTGGGACACAGCGAGCGTCACAACGAGGATACAGCGGGACACAGGAGGACACAGCGGGGACACAGCGGGAGACACAGCATGGACACAGCGGGGCACAGCGGGGAAATAGTGGAGGACGCAGCGGGTGACACAGCGGGATACAGAAGGACACAGCGAGGACACAGCGGAACACAGGAGGACACAGCGGGGACACAGTGGGGACACAGCGGGGGACACAGTGGGACACAGCGGGGACACAGAGGGACTCAGCGGTTACACAGCGAGTACACAGCGGGGACCCAGCGGGACAGAGCGGGACACAGCAGGGACAAAGTGAGAAAAGAGCGGGACACAGCGTCAACACAGCGGGGACAAGAGCGACACAGCGGGACACATCGGGGACACAGCGGGGATACAGAGGGGGACAGCAAGCACACAGCGGGACACAGCGGGACACAACGGGACACAGCGGGGGACACAGCGGGGGACACAGCGGGGGACACAGCAGGACGCAGCGGGGGACAAAGCAGAGACACAGCGGGACAAAGCGGAAACTCAGCGGGACACAGCGGGGGACACAGCGTGGGACACACCGGGATAGAGCAAGCACACAGCGGTACACAGCGGGACACAGTGGGGACACAGCGGGGACACAGCGGACACAGCTGGACACAGCGTGAGACACAACGGGACACAGCGGAGGACAGAGAGGAACACAGCA
>NW_012285781.1:0-9547 GCF_000151885.1 Dipodomys ordii
GACAGAGCGGGACACATCTGAGACACAGCGGGACACAGCAGGGTATTTCAGCGGGGACACAGCGGAACACAACGGGACACAGCGGGACACAGTGGGACACAGCGGGGGACACAGCGGGACACAGCAGGGGACATAGAGGCGGACACAGTGGGACACAGCAGGACACAGCGGAACACAGCGGGGGACACAGCGGGGACACAGCGGGGACACACCGGGACACAGCGGGACACAGAGTGACACAGCGGGGACATAGCGGGGGACACAGCGAGGACACAGGGGTACACAGCGGGACAGAGCGGGGACACAGCTGGACACAGTGGGACACAGCTGGACACAGAGGGAGACACAACGGGACATAGCGGGACACAGCGGGACACAGCGTGACACAGCGGGGACACAGCGGGGGACACAGTGAGGACACAGCGGGACACAGCGTGGACATAGCGGCGGAGAGCATTGACACAACGGGACACAGCGGGGACACAGCGGGGACAAAGACGGGGACAGCAGGGAGACACAGCGGGACACAGTGGGACACAGTGGGGACACAGCGGAACACAGCGGGGACACAGCCGGGACACAGGGGTACACAGCGGGCAGAGCGGGGACACAGCGGGACACAGTGGGACACAGATGGACACAGTGGGAGACACAACGGGACACAGCGGGGACAGAGCGGGACACAGAGGGGGACAAAGCGGGAGACACAGCGGGACACAGCGGGGACACAGCGGGACACTGTGGGACACAGTGGGGACAGAGAGGGACACAGTGGGACACAGCTGGGACACAGTGGGGACACAGCGGGGACACAGCGGTACTCAGCAATGACACAGCGGGGGACACTGCAGGACACGGGGGGGGACACAGCGGGGCACAAAGAGGCGGACACAGCGGGACACAGCGGGACACATCGGGGACACAGCAGGGACAAAGCAGGACAGAGCGGGGACCCAGCGGGACACAGCTGGACACAGTGGGGACAAAGTGAGAACAGAGCGGGACACAGCGTCGACCCAGTGGGGACACAGCAGGGCACAACAGGGGAGAGCGGGGACACAGAGGGCCACAGTGTGACACAGCGGGGACACAGCGAGGACACAGTGGGACACAGAGGGACACAGAGGGGCGAAGGCTGTGGACACAACGGGACACCGTGGGAGACACAGTGGGACACAGAGGGACACAGCGCGGCACAGCGGAGACATAGCGGGGGACACAGCGAGGACACAGCGGGACACACAATGTACACATCGGGGGACAGCGGGGACACAGCGGGACACAGCGGGACACAGCGGGGACACAGCGGGGACAAAGCGTGGGACAGCAGGGAGACACAGAGGGACACAGCGGTACACAGCAGGGACACAGCGGGGGAAACAGCGGGGACCCAGCGGTACACAGAGGGACACAGCGGGGAAACAGCGGGACACAGCAGGACACAGTGGGAGACACAGCAGGACACAGCTGGGTACACAGCGGGACACTGCAGGACACAGTGGGGACAGAGCGGTACACAGTGGGTACACAGCAGAGGACACAGCGGGGGACAAAGCGAGACACCACGGGACACAGCGGGACACAGCGGGGACACAGCGGGACACAGCGGTGGACACAGCGGGACACAGAGGGAAACAGAAGGACACAGCAGGGGACATAGAGGCGGACAAAGCAGGACACAGTGGGACACAGCGGGACACAGCTGGGGACACAGCGGCGACACAGCGGGACACAGCGGGAACACAGCGGGGGACAAAGCGCGGACATAGCGGGACACAACGGGGGACACAGCGAGGACACAGCGGGATACAATGGGGGACACAGCGGGAGACAGCGGGACAAAACGGGACACAGCGGAACACTGCGGGGGACAGCGGGGACACAGCGGGGACACAGCGGTGACACAGTGGAACAGAGCGGGGACACAGCGGGACACAGTGGGACACAGCTGGACACAGGGGGAGACACAACGGGACACAGCGGGGACAGAGCGGAACACAGAGGGGGACAAAGCGGGAGACACAGCGGGACACAGCGGGGACACAGCGGGACACTGTGGGACACAGTGGGGATAGAGCAGGTCACAGCGGGGTCACAGCAGAGGACGCAGCGGGGTACAATGCGAGACACCACGGGACACAGCGGGACACAGCGGGGACACAGCGGGGACAAAGCGGGGGAAAAAGAGGCGGACACAGCGGGACACAGCGGGACACAGCGGGGACCAAGCGGGACACAGCTGGACACAGCGGGGACAAAGTGAGAACAGAGCGGGACACAGCGTCGACCCAGCGGGGACACAGCAGGACACAGTTGGGGAGAGCGGGGACACAGAGGGACACAGCAGGGCCAAGGCAGTGGACACAACGGGACACAGTGGGAGACACAGTGGAACACAGCGGGACACAGCGCGACACAGCGGAGACATAGCTGGGGACACAGCGAGGACACAGCGGGACACACAATGTACACATCGGGGGACAGCGGGACACAGCGGGACACAGCGGGACACAGCAGGGACACAGCGGGGACAAAGCGTGGGACAGCAGGGAGACACAGCGGGACACAGCAGGACACAGTGGCACACATCGGGGACACAGTGGAACACAGCGGGGGACACAGTGGGGACACAGACGGGACACAGGGGTACACAGCGGGACAGAGCGGGGACACAGCGGGACACTGTGGGACACAGCTGGACAGAGCGGGAGACACAACAGGACACAGCGGGGACAGAGCAGGACACAGAGGGGGACAAAGCGGGAGACACAGCGGGACACAGCGGGGACACAGCGGGACACTGCGGGACACAGTGGGGAGAGCAGTACACAGCGGGGACAAAGCAGAGGACACAGCGGGGGACAAAGCGAGACACCACGGGACACAGCTGGACACAGAGGGGACACAGCGTGGATACAGCGGGGACACAGCGAGGACACAGCGGAACACAGCGTGGCCACAGCGGTGGACAGCTGGGACACAGTGGGACACAGCGGGGACACAGCGGGGACAAAGATGGGGACAGCAGGGAGACACAATCGGACACAGTGGAACAAAGCGGGGACACAGCGGAACACGGCGGGGGACACAGCGGGGACACAGCCGAGACACAGGAGTACACAGCGGGACAGAGCGAGGACACAGCCGGGACACAGTGGGACACAGCTGGACACAGCGGGAGACACAACGGGACACAGCGGGGACAGAGCGGGACACGGAGGGGGACAAAGCGGGACACTGCGGGACACAGTGGGGACAGAGCGGGACACAGCTGTGACACAGCAGAGGACACAGCGGGGGACAAAGCGAGACACCACGGGACACAGCGGGACACAGCGGGGACACAGCGGGGACACAGCAGGGACACAGCGGGGGACAAAGAGGCGGACAAAGCGGGACACAGCGGGACACATCGGGGACACAGCAGGAACACAGCGGGACACAGAGGCGACCCAGCGGGACACAGCTGGACACAGCGGGGACAAAGTGAGAACAGAGCGGGACACAGCGTCGACCCAGCGGGGACACAGCAGGACACAGTTGGGGAGAGCGGGGACACAGAGGGACACAGCAGGGCCAAGGCAGTGGACACAACGGGACACAGTGGGAGACACAGTGGAACACAGCGGGACACAGCGCGACACAGTGGAGACATAGCTGGGGACACAGCGAGGACACAGCGGGACACACAATGTACACATCGGGGGACAGCGGGACACAGCGGGACACAGCGGGACACAGCAGGGACACAGCGGGGACAAAGCGTGGGACAGCAGGGAGACACAGCGGGACACAGCAGGACACAGTGGCACACATCGGGGACACAGTGGAACACAGCGGGGGACACAGTGGGGACACAGACGGGACACAGGGGTACACAGCGGGACAGAGCGGGGACACAGCGGGACACTGTGGGACACAGCTGGACACAGCGGGAGACACAACAGGACACAGCGGGGACAGAGCAGGACACAGAGGGGGACAAAGCGGGAGACACAGCGGGACACAGCGGGGACACAGCGGGACACTGCGGGACACAGTGGGGACAGAGCGGGACACAGCGGGGACACAGCAGAGGACACAGCGGGGGACAAAGAGAGACACCACGGGACACAGAGGGGACACAGCGGGGACACAGCGAGGACACAGCGTAACACAGCGTGGCCACAGCGGTGGACAGCGGGGACACAGCGGGACACAGCGGGGACACAGCGGGGACAAAGATGGGGACAGCAGGGAGACACAATCGGACACAGTGGAACAAAGCAGGGACACAGCGTAACACAGCGGGGGACACAGCGGGGACACAGCCGAGACACAGGAGTACACAGCGGGACAGAGCGGGGACACAGCCGGGACACAGTGGGAAGACAAAGCGGGGAACAAAGCGAGACTTCCACGGGACACAGTGGGACAGAGCGGGGAACATCGGGGACACAGTGGGGACACAGCAAGGACAGAGCGGGGGACACAGCGGGACACAGAGGGACACAGCGGGGACACAGCAAAGACACAGTGGGGGACACAGCAGGACACAGCGGGACACAGCGGGGACACAGCGGGGGACACAGCGGGGGACACAGCGGGACACAGCGGGGGAGAGCGAGGACAAAGATGGACACAGCGGGACACAGAGGGGACAAAGCGGGACACAGCGGGGACACAATGGGACACAGCGGGGGTCATAGCGAGGACACGGCGGGACACAGGAGGACAAAGCGAGGACACAGCGGGGACACAGACGGGGACACAGCAGGGCACAGCCAGACACAGCGGTAACAAAGCTGGGACACAGCGGGACACAGCGGGACACGGTGGGACACAGCGGGGACACAGCGGGGACACAGCAGGAGACAGCGGGACATAGTGGGACTCAGCGGAGGACACAGCAGGGGACACAACGGGAGACTCAGCGGGAAACAGCGGGACACAGCGGGGACACAGTGGGGGACACAGTGGGGGACAAAGAGGCGGACACAGCGGGACAGCGCGGGACATATCGGGGACACAGCGGGACACAGCGGGGACACAGCAAGACACAGCGGGGACACATCGGGGACACAGCGGGGACACAGCGGGACACAGCGGGGACACAGCGGGACACAGCGGGGACACAGCGGGGGACATGCGAGGACACAGTGGGACACAACTGGGGACAGAGCGGGAGACAGCAGGGTGAGCGGGGACACAGAGGGACACAGCGGGACACAGAGGGACAAAGCGGGACAAAGCGGGGACAAAATGAGAACAGAGCGGGACACAGCGTCGACACAGTGGGGACACAGCGGGAGACAGCGGGGTGAGCGGGGACACAGAGGGACACAGCGGGACACAGTGGGACTCAGCGGGGACACAGAGGGGACACAGCAAGTACACTGCGGGGGACACAGCGGCACACAGCGGGACACAGCGAGGACACAGCGGGACACAGCGGGACACAGCAGGACACAGTGGGACTCAGCGGGGGACACAGCGGGACACAGCGGGGGACATAGAGGCGGACACAGCGGGACACAAAGGGACACAGCGGGGGACACAGCGAGGACATAGAGGGACACAGCGCGACACAGCGGGGACACAGCGGTACACAGCGGGACACAGCAGGGACACAGCGGGACACAGCTTGACACAGCATGAGACACAGCAGGACACAGCGGGGGACACAGCGGGACACTGCGGGACAAAGTGGGAACAGAGCGGGACACAGCGGGGACACAGCAAAGAACAAAGCGGGGGACAAAGCGAGTCACCACGGGACACAGCGGGACACAGCGGGGACACATCGGAACACAGTGTGACTCAGCGGGGGACACAGCGGGACACAGCAGGGCACATAGAGGTGGACACAGCGGGACACAACGGGACACAGCTGGACACAGCGAGGGACCAGCGGGACACAGCGGGACACAGCAGGGGTCAAAGTGAGGACACAGTGCGTCACAGGAGGACAAAGCGGAGACACAGTGGGGACACAGCCGGGGACACAGTGGGACACAGCAGGGGACACAGCGGGACACAGCAGGACATAGCGGGACACAGCGCGACACAGCGGGGACAAAGACGGGGACAGCAGGGACACACAGCGGGACACAGCAAGGAAACAACGGGACACAGTGGGGGACAGAGCAGGACACAGAAGGGGACAAAGCGGGAGACACAGCGGGACACAGCAGGGGACACAGGGGAACACAGCGGGGGTCATAGCGAGGCCACAGCGGGTCACAGGAGGACAAAGCGGAGACACAGCGGGGACACAGCGGGGGACACAGTGGGACACAGCGGGACACAGCGTGGACACAGCGGCAGACAGCAAGGACACAGCGGGTCACAGCGAGACACAGCGGGGAAACAGCGAGGGACAGCAGGCACACGGCGGGACACAGCGGGACACAGCAGGACACAGCGGGGGAAACAGCGGGGGACACAGCAGGACGCAGCAGGGGACACAACGGGACAAAGCGGGGACCCAGCAGGACCCAGCGGGACCCCGCGGGGGACACACCGGGATACAGAAGGCACACAGGGGGACACAGCGGAACACAGCGGGACACAGCGCGACACAGCAGGGACATAGCGGGGGACACAGCGGGACACAGCCGGGACACAGCAGGGACAAAGCGGGACACAGCAAAGGACACAGCAGAGGACACAGCCGGGGACAAAGCAGGACACAGCAGAACACAGCGGGACACAGTGGTTACACAGCGGGACACAGCGGGGACCCAGCGGGACAGAGCGGGACACAGCAGGGACAAAGTGAGAACAGAGCGGGACACAGCGTCAACACAGCGGGGACACAGCGGGACACAGCGGGGGAGAGCGAGGACACAGAGCGACACAGCGGGACACATCGGGGACACAGTGGGGACACAGCAGGGTACATAGCAGGACAACGTGGGACACAGCGAGCGTCACAACGAGGATACAGCGGGACACAGGAGGACACAGCATGGACACAGCGGGGCACAGCGGGGAAATAGTGGAGGACGCAGCGGGTGACACAGCGGGATACAGAAGGACACAGCGAGGACACAGCGGAACACAGGAGGACACAGCGGGGACAGAGTGGGGACACAGCGGGGGACACAGTGGGACACAGCGGGGACACAGAGGGACTCAGCGGTTACACAGCGAGTACACAGCGGGGACCCAGCGGGACAGAGCGGGACACAGCAGGGACAAAGTGAGAAAAGACCGGGACACAGCGTCAACACAGCGGGGACAAGAGCGACACAGCGGGACACATCGGGGACACAGCGGGGATACAGAGGGGGACAGCAAGCACACAGCGGGACACAGCGGGACACAACGGGACACAGCGGGGGACACAGCGGGGGACACAGCGGGGGACACAGCAGGACGAAGCGGGGGACAAAGCAGGGACACAGCGGGACAAAGCGGAAACTCAGCGGGACACAGCGGGGGACACAGCGTGGGACACACCGGGATAGGGCAAGCACACAGCGGTACACAGCGGGACACAGCGGGGACACAGCAGGGACACAGCGGACACAGCTGGACACAGCGCGAGACACAACGGGACACAGCGGAGGACAGAGAGGAACACAGCAGGGGACAAAGCGGGAGACAGCGGGACACAGCCGGGGACAAAGCGGGACACTGCGTGACACAGAGGGGACAGAGCGGGACACAGCGGGGACACAGCGGGTCACAGCGGGTGACACAACGGGTGAGAGCTGGTACACACCGGGGGACAGCGGGGACACAGCGGGACACAGCGGGACACAGCAGGAGACACAGTGGGACACAACAGGGGACACAGTGGGACACAGCGGGACACAGCGGATGACACAGCGGGTGAGAGCTGGTACACACTGGTGGACAGCGGGGACACAGCAGGACACAGCGGGACACAGCAGGAGACACAGCGGGACACAACGGGGGACAGAGCGAGGACACAGTGGGACACAGCGGGGACACAGCGGGACACAGCGGGACACAGCAGGAAACACAGCGGGGACACAGCGGGGGACAGAGCGAGGACACAGTGGGACACAGCGTGGACAAAGCGGGGGACAGCGGGGACAGAGCGGAACACAGCGGGACACAGCGGGACAGAGGGGGACTCAGCGGGGGACACAGCAGGACACAGCGGGGGACATAGAGGCGGACACAGGGCGACACGGCGGGACACAGCGGGGAACACAGAGGGCGACACAGCGGGGGACCCAGAGGGCGACACAGCGAGACACAGCGGGGGACACAGCAAGGACACAGCGGGACACAGCGGGACACAGCGGGGGACACAGTGGGACACAGCGGGACACAGCGGAACACAGCAGGGACACATTGGGGGACACAGCGTGGACACAGCTGGACACAGAGGGACAAAACGGAACACAGGGGGACATAGCGGGGGACAGCACGGACATACTGGGGGACAGCGGGACACAGCGGGACACAGCGGGGAAACACAGCGGGGGCACAGCGGGACACAACAGGGGACAGCGGGGGACAAAGCGGGAGACACAGCGGGACACAGCGGGGGACATAGAGGTGGAAACAGCCGGACACAGTGGGGACTGAGCAGGATACAGCGGGGACACAGCGGAGCTCACATCGGGGGACAAAGCGAGACACCACGGGACACAGCGGGAAACAGAGGGGACACAGCAGGACACAGCGGGACACACCGGGGGACACAGCGATGACACAGCGTTACACAGCAGGGACACAGCAGGGGACACAGTGAGGACACAGCGGGATAGAGCGGGACACAACGGGACACAGCGGGACCCAGAGGGAGACACAACGGGACACAGCGTGGGACAGAGCGGGACACAATGGGGGACAAAGCGGGAGACACAGCGGGACACAGCGAGGGACACAGCGGGTCATAGCGGGACACAACGGGGACACAGCGGGGACACAGCAGGGGACAGCAGGCACACAGCAGGACACAGCGCGACACAGCAGGACACAGCGGGGGACACAGCGGGGGACACAGCAGGACCCAGCAGGAGGCACAGCGGGGACACAGCGGGACAAAGCGGGGACCCAGCGGGACCCAGTGGGACACGGCGGGGGACACACCGGTATACAGAAGACACACAGCGGGACACAGAGGGACACAGCAGGGACATAGCGGGGGACACAGTGGGACATAGCCGGGACACAGCAGGACACAGTGGGGGACACAGCAGGGTACAAAGAGGCAGACACAGCAGGACAGAGCGGGACACATCGGGGACACCCGGGGAAACAGCGGGACACAGCTGGGACCCAGCGGGACACAGCGGGACACAGAGGGGACAGAGCAGTAAAAAAGCTGGGACACAGCGGGACACAACGGGGACACAGCGAGACACAGCATGGACACAGTGTGACTCAGCGGGGGACACAGCAGGACACAGCGGGGGACATAGGGGCGGACACAGCGGGACACAGCGGGACACAGCGGGTCACAGCGGGGGACACAGCGGGGACACAGCGGGGACACAGCTGGGACTCAGCAGGGGACACAGCGCGAACAACAGGGAAAAACAAGGGGGGTGACACAGCGAGGACACAGGGGGATAGATGAGAA
>NW_012285782.1:0-9464 GCF_000151885.1 Dipodomys ordii
GGGACACAGCGGATCACAGCGAGGAATACAGTAGGACACAGCAGGGGACACAGCGGGGACAAAGCGGGACACAGAGGGACACAGCAGGGACACAGCGGGACACAGCGGGGGACACAGCAAGGGACACAGAGGGACACAGCGGGGAACACAGCGGGACACAGTGGGACATAGCAAGACACAGCAGCGGACACAGCGTGGAACAAAGGAGACACTCCGGGGGACAGCAGGGACAAGGCGGGACACAGTGGGGGACAGTGGGAACACAGCGGGACACAACGGGACACAGCGGGACACAGCAGGGGACAGCAGGGACACAGCGGGACACAGCGGGACACAGTGGGTGACAGAGGGGACACAGCGGGACACAGCGGGGGACACAGCAAGGGACACAGCAGGGACACAGCGAGGACACAGCTGTGCCACAGCATGGGACACAGCGGGGACACAGCGGGGACACAGCGGGGACAGAGTAGTAAAAAAGCTGGGACAGAGCGGGACACAGCGGGACACAACGGGGACACAACGGGACACAGCGGGGGACACAGCGGAACACAGCGGGGGACATAGAGGTGGACACAGCCGGACACAAAGGGACACAGCGGGGGACACAGCGAGGACATAGGGGGACACAGCGGGACACAGCGGGGACACAGCGGTACACAGCGGGACACAGCAGGGACACAGCGGGACACAGCTAGACAGAGCAGGAGACACAGTGGGACACAGCGGGGAACACAGCGGGACACTGCGGGACAAAGTGGGAACAGAGCGGGACACAGCGTGGACACAGCAAAGAACAAAGCGGGGGACAAAGCGAGTCACCACGGGACACAGCAGGACACAGCGGGGACACAGCGGAACACAGTGGGACTCAGCGGGGGACACAGCGGGACACAGCAGGGGACATAGAGGTGGACACAGCGGGACACAACGGGACACAGCTGGACACAGCGAGGGACAGCGGGACACAGCGGGACACAGCAGGGGTCAAAGTGAGGACACAGTGCGTCACAGGAGGACAAAGCGGAGACACAGTGGGGACACAGCCGGGGACACAGTGGGACACAGCAGGGGACACAGCGGGACACAGCGGGACATAGCGGGACACAGCGCGACACAGCGGGGACAAAGACGGGGACAGCAGGGACACACAGAGGGACACAGCAAGGAAACAACGGGACACAGTGGGGGACAGAGCAGGACACAGAAGGGTACAAAGCGGGAGACACAGCGGGACACAGCAGGGGACACAGGGGAACACAGCGGGGGTCATAGCGAGGCCACAGCGGGTCACAGGAGGACAAAGCGGAGACACAGCGGGGACACAGCGGGGGACACAGTGGGACACAGCGGGACACAGCGTGGACACAGCGGCAGACAGCAAGGACACAGCGGGTCACAGCGAGACACAGCGGGGACACAGCGAGGGACAGCAGGCACACGGCGGGACACAGCGGGACACAGCAGGACACAGCGGGGGAAACAGCGGGGGACACAGCAGGACGCAGCAGGGGACACAACGGGACAAAGCGGGGACCCAGCAGGACCCAGCGGGACCCCGCGGGGGACACACCGGGATACAGAAGGCACACAGGGGGACACAGCGGAACACAGCGGGACACAGCGCGACACAGCAGGGACATAGCGGGGGACACAGCGGGACACAGCCGGGACACAGCAGGGACAAAGCGGGACACAGCAAAGGACACAGCAGAGGACACAGCCGGGGACAAAGCAGGACACAGCAGAACACAGCGGGACACAGTGGTTACACAGCGGGACACAGCGGGGACCCAGCGGGACAGAGCGGGACACAGCAGGGACAAAGTGAGAACAGAGCGGGACACAGCGTCAACACAGCGGGGACACAGCGGGACACAGCGGGGGAGAGCGAGGACACAGAGCGACACAGCGGGACACATCGGGGACACAGTGGGGACACAGCAGGGTACATAGCAGGACAACGTGGGACACAGCGAGCGTCACAACGAGGATACAGCGGGACACAGGAGGACACAGCGGGGACACAGCGGGGGACACAGCATGGACACAGCGGGGCACAGCGGGGAAATAGTGGAGGACGCAGCGGGTGACACAGCGGGATACAGAAGGACACAGCGAGGACACAGCGGAACACAGGAGGACACAGCGGGGACACAGTGGGGACACAGCGGGGGACACAGTGGGACACAGCGGGGACACAGAGGGACTCAGCGGTTACACAGCGAGTACACAGCGGGGACCCAGCGGGACAGAGCGGGACACAGCAGGGACAAAGTGAGAAAAGAGCGGGACACAGCGTCAACACAGCGGGGACAAGAGCGACACAGCGGGACACATCGGGGACACAGCGGGGATACAGAGGGGGACAGCAAGCACACAGCGGGACACAGCGGGACACAACGGGACACGGCGGGGGACACAGCGGGGGACACAGCGGGGGACACAGCAGGACGCAGCGGGGGACAAAGCAGGGACACAGCGGGACAAAGCAGAAACTCAGCGGGACACAGCGGGGGACACAGCGTGGGACACACCGGGATAGAGCAAGCACACAGCGGTACACAGCGGGACACAGCGGGGACACAGCGGGGACACAGCGGACACAGCTGGACACAGCGCGAGACACAACGGGACACAGCGGAGGACAGAGAGGAACACAGCAGGGGACAAAGCGGAAGACACAGCGGGACACAGCCGGGGACAAAGTGGGACACTGCGTGACACAGAGGGGACAGAGCGGGACACAGCGGGGACACAGCGGGTCACAGCGGGTGACACAACGGGTGAGAGCTGGTACACACCGGGGGACAGCGGGGACACAGCGGGACACAGCGGGA
The DNA here is from genome assembly GCF_000151885.1 of Dipodomys ordii. NCBI lineage: Eukaryota > Metazoa > Chordata > Mammalia > Rodentia > Heteromyidae > Dipodomys > Dipodomys ordii. Next base: position 2,841 of record NW_012285782.1, read on the forward strand.
CACAGCAGGAGACACAGTGGGACACAACAGGGGAAACAGTGGGACACAGCGGGACACAGCGGATGACACAGCGGGTGAGAGCTGGTACACACTGGTGGACAGCGGGGACACAGCAGGACACATCGGGACACAGCAGGAGACACAGCGGGACACAACGGGGGACAGAGCGAGGACACAGTGGGACACAGCGGGGACACAGCGGGACACAGCGGGACACAGCAGGAAACACAGCGGGGACACAGCGGGGGACAGAGCGAGGACACAGTGGGACACAGCGTGGACAAAGCGGGGGACAGCGGGGACAGAGCGGAACACAGCGGGACACAGCGGGACAGAGGGGGACTCAGCGGGGGACACAGCGGGACACAGCGGGGGACATAGAGGCGGACACAGGGCGACACGGCGGGACACAGCGGGGAACACAGAGGGCGACACAGCGGGGGACCCAGAGGGCGACACAGTGAGACACAGCGGGGGACACAGCAAGGACACAGCGGGACACAGCGGGACACAGCGGGGGACACAGTGGGACACAGCGGGACACAGCGGAACACAGCAGGGACACATTGGGGGACACAGCGTGGACACAGCTGGACACAGAGGGACAAAACGGAACACAGGGGGACATAGCGGGGGACAGCGCGGACATACTGGGGGACAGCGGGACACAGCGGGACACAGCGGGGAAACACAGCGGGGGCACAGCGGGACACAGCAGGGGACAGCGGGGGACAAAGCGGGAGACACAGCGGGACACAGCGGGGGACATAGAGGTGGAAACAGCCGGACAGAGTGGGGACTGAGCAGGACACAGCGGGGACACAGCGGAGCTCACATCGGGGGACAAAGCGAGACACCACGGGACACAGCGGGAAACAGAGGGGACACAGCAGGACACAGCGGGACACACCGGGGGACACAGCGATGACACAGCGTTACACAGCAGGGACACAGCAGGGGACACAGTGAGGACACAGCGGGATAGAGCGGGACACAACGGGACACAGCGGGACCCAGCGGGAGACACAACGGGACACAGCGTGGGACAGAGCGGGACACAATGGGGGACAAAGCGGGAGACACAGCGGGACACAGCGAGGGACACAGCGGGTCATAGCGGGACACAGCGGGGACACAGCGGGGATACAGCAGGGGACAGCAGGCACACAGCAGGACACAGCGCGACACAGCAGGACACAGCGGGGGACACAGCGGGGGACACAGCAGGACCCAGCAGGAGGCACAGCGGGGACACAGCGGGACAAAGCGGGGACCCAGCGGGACCCAGTGGGACACGGCGGGGGACACACCGGTATACAGAAGACACACAGCGGGACACAGAGGGACACAGCAGGGACATAGCGGGGGACACAGTGGGACATAGCCGGGACACAGCAGGACACAGTGGGGGACACAGCAGGGTACAAAGAGGCAGACACAGCAGGACAGAGCGGGACACATCGGGGACACCCGGTGACACAGCGGGACACAGCTGGGACCCAGCGGGACACAGCGGGACACAGCGGGGACAGAGCAGTAAAAAAGCTGGGACACAGCGGGACACAGTGGGACACAACGGGGACACAGCGGGACACAGCATGGACACAGTGTGACTCAGCGGGAGACACAGCAGGACACAGCGGGTCACAGCGGGGGACACAGCGGGGACACAGCTGGGACTCAGCAGGGGACACAGTGCGGACACAGCGGGACACAACGGGTGACACAGCGAGGACACAGGGGGATAGAGCTGGGGACACAGCGGGACACAGCGGGACACAGAGGGGGACACAGCCTGGGATGCGGGGACACACCGGGGGACAGCGTGGACAAAGAGGGACACTGCCGGGGACAGCGGGGACACAGGGGCGACACAGTGGGGACACAGCGGGACACACCGGGGACACAGCAGGGACACAGCGGGACACCGCAGGGACACAGCGGGACACAGCGGGGGACACAGCGGGACACAGCCAGACCCAGCAGTAACAAAGCTGGGACACAGCGGGACAGAGTGGGACACAGGGGTGACACAGCCGGGGAAAGAGGGCACACCGGGGGACAATGGGGAAACAAAGGGACAGAGAGGGGGTAGCGGGAACACAGCGGGTCACAGCGGGACACAGCGGGGACACAGCGGGGGACAGCAGGCACACAGGGGGACACAGCGGGACACAGCAGGACACAGCTGGGGACACAGCGGGGGATACAGCAGGAAGCAGCGGGGGACAAAGCGGGGACAAAGTGGGACAAAGCGGGGACGGAGCTGGACCCAGTGGGACACAGCGTGGGACACACCGGGATACAGAAGACACACAGCAGGACACAGCAGGACACAGCAGGGACATAGCGGGGGACACAGTGGGACACAGCCGGGACACAGCAGGGACACAGCCGGACACAGTGGAGGACACAGCAGGGGACACAGCGGGGGACAAAGCGGGACACAGCGGAACACAGCGGGACACAGAGGGGACAGATCGGGACACAGCGGGGACCCAGTGGGACAGAGCGGGACACAGCGGGAACAAAGTGAGAACAGAGTGGGACACAGCGTCAACACAGCGGAGACACAGCGGGACACAGAGGGGGAGAGAGGAGACACAGAGGGACACAGAGGGGGAGAGAGGAGACACAGAGGGACACAGAGGGGGAGAGAGGAGACACAGAGGGACACAGCGGGACACAGCGGGGACACAGCGGGGACACAGCGGGGACACAGCAGGGGACAGCAAGCACACAGCGGGACACAGCGGGACAAAGCAAGGGACACAGCATGGGACACAGTGGGACGCAGCGGGGGACAAAGCGGGGACACAGCGGGACAAAGCGGGAACCAAGCGGGATACAGTGGGAACACAGCGGGGACACACCGGGACACAACAGGCACACAGAGGGACACAGCGGGACACAGCAAGGACATAGCAGGGGATACAGCGGGACACAACCGGGATACAGCAGGGACACTGCAGGGACACAGCAGGACACAGCTGAGGACACAGCAGTGGACACAGCGGGGGACACAGCGGGGACACAGCGGGACCCAGCGGGGACCCAGCAGGACACAGCGGGACACAGCGGGGACAAAGTGAGAACAGAGCAGGACACAGCGTGGACACAGCGGGGACACAGCAGGACACAGCGGGGGAGAGCGGGGACACAGAGGGACACAGCGGGACACAGCGGGGACACAGCTGGGACACAGCGGGGGACAGCAAGCACACAGCGGGACACAGCGGGACACAGCGGGGAACACAGCGGGGGACACTTCGGGATACAGCGGGGAACACATCGGGACACAGCAGGACACAGTAAGGACATAGCGGGGGACACCGCGGGACACAGCCGTGACACAGCAGGGACTCAGCAGGACACAGCGGAGGAAATAGCAGGGGACACAGCGGGGGACACAGCAGGACAAAGAGGGACATAGCGGGACACAGTGGGGGACACAGCGGGGAACAAAGAGGTGGACACAGCAGGACAGAGCGGGACACATCTGGGACACAGCGGGGACACAGCGGGACACAGCGGGGACCCAGCGGAACACAGCGGGTCACAGTGGGGACAAAGTGAGAACAGAGCGGGACACAGCGTCGACACAGCGGGGACACAGCGGGATACAGCGGGGTGATTGGGAACACAGAAGGACACAGCAGGACACAGCGGGGACACAGCGAGGACACAGAAGGACACAGCGTGTACAGAGCGGCGGACAGCGGGGACACAGCGGGACACGGTGGGACACAGCGGGGACACAGCGGGGACAAAGCGGGTGACAGCAGGGAGACACAGCGGGACACAGCCGGACACAGCATGGACACAGTGGGACACAGCGGGGAACACAGCAGGGACACAGCGGGGACACATCGGGACACAGCGGGACACAGCGGGACACAGCGAGGACACAGCAGGACACAGCGTGTACAGAGCGGGGGAAAGCGGGGACACAGCGCGACACGGCGGGACACAGCGGGGACACAGCGGGGACAAAGCGGGTGACAGCAGGGAGACACAGCGGGACACAGCGGGACACAGCATGGACACAGCGGGACACAGCGGGGAACACAGCGGGACACAGCGGGGAACACAGCGGGACACAGCGGGACACAGCGGGGACACAGCGGGACACAGCTGGACACAGCGAGAGACACAATGGGACATAGCGGGGGACAGATAGGGACACAGCGGAGGAAAAAGTGGGAGAAACAGCGGGACACAGCGGGGGACACAGCGGGACACCTGGGGACACACTGGGGTCAGAGCGGGACACAGTGGGGACACAGTGGAGGACACAGTGGGGGACAAAACGAGACACCCCGGGACACAGCAGGACACAGCGGGGACACAACGGGGACACAGCGGGGACAAAGCTGGGACACAGCAAGGACACAGCTGGGGACACAGCGGGACACAGCGGGGGCCATAGAGGCTGACACTGCTGGACACAGAGGGGACAGAGTGGGACACAGCGAGAACACAGCAGTGGACACAGCGGGGGACTCAGCGGGACACAGCTGGGGACATAGAGGCGGACACAGTGGGACACAGTGGGGACACAGCGGGACACAGCGAGACACAGTGGGGGACAAAGCGGGACACAGCGGAACACAGCGGAACACAGCAGGACACAGTGGGGACACTGTGGGACACAGCGGGGACCCAGCGGGACAGAGCGGGACACAGCGGGGACAAAGTGAGAACAGAGCGGGACAGCGTCGACACAGCGGGGACACAGCGGGACACAGCGGGGACATAGTGAGGACACTGCGGGGCACAGTGGGACACAGCGGGGACACAGTGGGTCATAGTGGTGACTCAGCGAGGACACAGCAGTGGACACAGCGGGACACAGTGGGGACAGAGTGGGACGCAGCGGGGACACAGCGGAGGTCACAGCGGGGACACAGCGGGGACACAGCGGGGACACAGCAAGGACACAGCGGGGGACACAGCGGGACACAGCGGGACACAGTGGGGCTCAGCGGGGGACACAGCGGGAGACACAGCGCGGACACAGCAGGCCACAACGGGGGACACGGCGAGGACACAGCGGGATAGAGCAGGGGACACAGAGGGACACAACGGGACACAGCGCGACACACCGGAGACACAGCGGGACACAGTGGGACTCAGCGGGGGACACTGCGGGACACAGCGGGGAACATAGAGGTGGACACAGCGGGACACAGCGGGGGACACAGCAGGGACAAAGCGGGACACAGCAGGACACAGTGCGACATAGCGGGGACAGAACGGGGGACACAGCAAGGACACAGCGGGACACAGCATGGACAAAGCGGGGGACAATGGGGACACAGTGGGACACAAAGGGACACAGCGGGGACACAGTGGTGACAAAGTGGGGGATAGAAGGGAGACACAGCAGGACACAGTGGGGACACAGCAGGATACAGCGGGGGACACAGCAGGGACTCAGCGGGGACACAGCAGTACACAGCGGGACACAGCGGGGACACAGTGGAACACAGCGGGACAGAGCGGGGACACAGCAGTAGACACAGCTGGGGACACAGCGGGACACAGCGGGGGACATAGAGGCGGACACAGCGGGACACAGCTGAGGACATAGCGGGACACAGCCAGACACAGCGGTAACAAAGCTGGGACACAGCGGAACACAGCGGGACACAGTGGGACACAGCGGGGACACAGCGGGACACAGCGAGACACAGTGGGGGACAAAGCGGGACACAGCGGAACACAGCAGGACACAGAGGGGACACTGCGGGACACAGCGGGGACCCAGCGGGACAGAGCGGGACACAGCGGGGACAAAGTGAGAACAGAGCGGGACAGCGTCGACACAGCGGGGACACAGTGGGACACAGCGGGGACATAGTGAGGACACTGCGGGGCACAGTGGGACACAGCGGGGACACAGTGGGTCATAGTGGTGACTCAGCGAGGACACAGCAGTGGACACAGCGGGACACAGTGGGGACAGAGTGGGACGCAGCGGGGACACAGCGGAGGTCACAGCGGGGACACAGCGGGGACACAGCAAGGACACAGCGGGGGACACAGCGGGACACAGCGGGACACAGTGGGGCTCAGCGGGGGACACAGCGGGAGACACAGCGCGGACACAGCAGGCCACAACGGGGGACACAGCGAGGACACAGCGGGATAGAGCAGGGGACACAGAGGGACACAACGGGACACAGCGCGACACACTGGAGACACAGCGGGACACAGTGGGACTCAGCGGGGGACACTGCGGGACACAGCGGGGAACATAGAGGTGGACACAGCGGGACACAGCGGGGGACACAGCAGGGACAAAGCGGGACACAGCAGGACACAGTGCGACATAGCGGGGACAGAACGGGGGACACAGCAAGGACACAGCGGGACACAGCATGGACAAAGCGGGGGACAGTGGGGACACAGTGGGACACAAAGGGACACAGCGGGGACACAGCGGTGACAAAGCGGGGGATAGAAGGGAGACACAGCGGGACACAGCGGGGACACAGCAGGATACAGCGGGGGACACAGCAGGGACTCAGCGGGGACACAGCAGTACACAGCGGGACACAGCGGGGACACAGTGGAACACAGCGGGACAGAGCGGGGACACAGCAGTAGACACAGCTGGGG
>NW_012285783.1:0-2750 GCF_000151885.1 Dipodomys ordii
TTGAAGGATTCCACAGAACACACTGGGAATCTTCCAGTAATATCATGGGATGCTTTCAAATGGATACAAGGTTTTTTTCTTTGTTGCTGTTTTTGTTTTCTTTTGTTTTTGTCTTTACGTTGGGGAGGAGCGGGGTTGCAGTGCGGACAGTGAACGACTGCACCGGTGATTCTCACTTGACACTGTGTTGACAATTACCTCTACAACTCGTGACTGCAGATGGCATCGAAATCCTGGCGGGGTCAAAGTGAAGGGGTAACACTGTCCGCGGGATATACCTCGGGACTGGCGGGACACATCGTGGGCACAGAGGGACACAGCGAGAACAGCGGTGACAAAGCGGGGTACTAAGCAGGACACAGCGGGGTCACAGCAGGACACAGCGGGGACACAGCGGGACACACCGGGACACAGCGGGACACAGTGGGACTCAGCGGGGACACAGAGGGGACACAGCCAGGACACTGCAGGGGACACAGCAGGGACACAGCGGGGACACAGCGGAACACAGCGGGACACAGCGGGACACAGTGGGACACAGCGGGGGACACAGCGGGACACAGCGGGGGACATAGAGGCGGACACAGCGGGACACAGCAGGACACAGCGGGACACAGCGGGGGACACAGCGGGGACTTAGCGGGACACAGCGGACACAGCGGGACACAGCGTGACACAGAGTGACACAGCGGGGACACAGCGGGGGACACAGCGAGGACACAGGTGTACACAGCGGGACAGAGCGTGGACACAGTGGGACACAGCAGGGACACAGCAGGGACACAGCGGGACACATCGGGACACAGCGGGGACTCAGCAACGACACAGCGGGGGACACAGCGGGACACGGGGGGGACACAGCGGGTGACAAAGAGGCGGACACAGCGGGACACAGCGGGACACATCGGGGACACAGCAGGGACACAGCGGGACACAGCGGGGACCCAGCGGGACACAGCTGGACACAGTGGGGACAAAGTGAGAACAGAGCGGGACACAGCGTCGACCCAGCGGGGACACAGCAGGACACAGCGGGGGAGAGCAGGGACACAGAGGGATACAGCGGGACACAGCGGGGACACAGCGAGGACACAGCGGGACACAGCGGGACACAGCGGGGCCAAGGCAGTGGACACAATGGGACACCGTGGGAGACACAGTGAGACACAGCGGGACACAGCGCGACACAGCGGAGACATAGCGGGGGATACAGCGAGGACACAGCGGGACACACAATGTACACATCGGGGGACAGCGGGGACACAGCGGGACCCAGCGGCGGACAGCCAGGACACAACGGGACACAGCACGGACACAGCGGGGACAAAGCGTGGGACAGCAGGGAGACACAGCGGGACACAGCGGGACACAGTGGGACACAGCGGAACACAGCGGGGGACACAGCGGGGACACAGCCTGGACACAGTGGGACACAGTGGGACAGAGCGGGGACACAGCGGGACACAGTGGGACACAGCTGGACACAGCGGGAGACACAACGGGACACAGTGGGGACAGAGCAGGACACAGAGGGGGACAAAGCGGGAGACACAGTGGGACACAGCGGGGACACAGCGGGACACTGCGGGACACAGTGGGGACAGAGCGGGACACAGCGGGGACACAGCAGAGGACACAGCGGGGGACAAAGCGAGACACCACGGGACACAGCGGGACACAGAGGGGACACAGCGGGGACACAGCAGGGACAGAGCGAGGACACAGCGGAACACAGCGTGGCGACAGCGGTGGACAGCGGGGACACAGCGGGACACATCGGGGACACAGCGGGACACTGCGGGACACAGTGGGGACAGAGCGGGACACAGCGGGGACACAGCGGAGGACACAGCGGGGCACAAAGTGAGACACCACGGGACACAGTGGGACACAGAGGGGACACAGCGGGGACACAGCGGGGACATTGCGGGACACGGAGTGGGACAAAGCGGGACACTGCGGGACACAGTGGGGATAGAGCGGGACACAGCGGGGCCACAGCGAAGGACACAGCGGGGGACAAAGCGAAACACCACGGGACACAACGGGACACAGCAGGGACACAGCGGGGACTCAGCAACGACACAGTGGGGGACACAGCGGGACACAGCAGGGGACTCAGCGGGGGACAAAGAGGCGGACACAGCGGGAGACAGCGGGACACATGGGGGACCCAGCGGGACAGAGCTGGACACAGCGGGGACAAAGTGAGAACAGAGCTGGACACAGCCTCGACCCAGCAGGGACACAGCTGGAAACAGCGGGGGAGAGCGGGGACACAGAGGGACACAGCGGGACACAGCGGGGACATAGCGATGACACATCGGGACACAGCAGGGCCAAGGCAGTGGACACAACGGGACACAGTGGGAGACACAGTGGGACACAGCGGGACACAGCGTGACGCAGCAGAGACACAGCGGGTTACACAGCGAGGACACAGCGGGACACACAATGTTCACATCGGGGGACAGCGGGGACACAGCGGGACACAGCGGGACACAGCGGGGACACAGCGGGGACAAAGCGTGGGACAGCAGGGAGACACAGAGGGACACAGCGGGACACAGCAGGGACACAGCGGGGGAAACAGCGGGGACCCAGCGGTACACAGAGGGACACAGCGGGGACACAGCGGGACACAGCAGGACACAGCGGGAGACACAGCAGGACACAGCTGGGGACACAGCGGGACACTGCAGGACACAGTGGGGACAGAGCGGTACACAGCGGGGACACAGCAGAGGACA
>NW_012285784.1:0-35708 GCF_000151885.1 Dipodomys ordii
GCACCCAGCGGGGGACACAGCGGGACACTGAAAGACACAGCGGGGACACAGTGGGGGACAGCGGGGACACTGGGGACACAGCGGGACACAGCAGGGACACAGCGGGGCACAGCAGGACACAGCGGAGACACATCAGGAACACAGCGGGGACACAGCGGTACACAGGGGGACACAGCAGGCACACAGCGGGACACAGAGGGACACAGCGGATCACAGCGAGGAACACAGTAGGACATAGCAGGGGACACAGCGGGGACAAAGCGGGACACAGTGGTACACAGCAGGGACACAGTGGGACACAGCGGGGGACACAGCAAGGGACACAGCGGGGGACACAATGGGACACAGAGGGACACAACGGGACATAGCAAGACACAGCGGGGAACAATGGAGACACTCCGGGGGACAGCAGGGACAAGGCGGGACACAGCAGGGGACAGTGGGAACGCAGCGGGACACAACGGGACACAGCGGGACACAGCGGGGGACAGCAGGGACACAGCGGGAAACAGTGGGACACAGCGGGACACAGTGGGTGACAGAGGGGACACAGCGGGACACATGGGGACACAGCGGGACACAGCGGGGGACACAGCAAGGGACACAGCAGGGACACAGCGAGGACACAGCTGTGCCACAGCATGGGACACAGCGGGACACAGTGGGACACAGCGGGGATACAGCGGGGACACAGCAGGGACACAGCGGGGTACATAGCAGGATACAGCAGGGACACAGCGAGGACACAGCGGGGACACAGCGGGACAAAGCGGGGACACAGCGGGACACAGCGTGGGACACAGAGGCTAACACAGCAGGACACAGCGGGACACAGCATGGACAAAGCTGGGGACAGTGGGGACACAGTGGGACACAGAGGGACACAGCGGGGACACAGCAGTGACAAAGCGGGGGATAGCAGGGAGACACAGCGGGACACAGCGGGGACACAGCAGGATACAGCGGGGGACACAGCAGGGACTCAGCGGGGACACAGCAGTACACAGCGGGACACAGCGGGGACACAGTGGGACACAGCGGGACACAGCTGGGACACAGCGGGGACACAGCGGGGGACAGTTGGGAGACACAGCGGGACACAGTGGGACACAGCGGTGACACAGAGGGACACAGCGGGGGACACAGCGGGGACACAGCGGGGACAGAGCGGGACACAGCGGCACACAGCGATGAAACGGTGGGGACACAGCAGGTGACAGAGCGGGACACAGCGGGGGACACAGCGGGACACAGCCAGACACAGCGGTAACAAAGCTGGGACACAGCGGGACACAGCGGGACACAGTGGGACACAGCGGGGACACAGCGGGGACACAGCGGGGGACACAGCGGGACACAGCGGGACACAGCGAGGACACAGGGAGGGACACAGCGGGGGACACAGCGGGGGAGAGCGAGGACAAAGAGGGACACAGTGGGACACAGAGGGGACAAAGCGGGACACAGCGGGGACACAATGGGACACATCGGGGGTCATAGCGAGGACACGGCGGGACACAGGAGGACAAAGCGAGGACACAGCGGGGACACAGCGGGGGACACAGCGGGACACAGCCAGACACAACGGTAACAAAGCTGGGACACAGCGGGACACAGTGGGACACAGTGGGACACAGCGGGGACACAGCGGGGACTCAGCGAGACAAAGCGGGAAATAGTGGGACTCAGTGGAGGACACAGCAGGGGACCCAACGGGAGACACAGCGGGAAACAGCGGGACATAGCGGGACACAGTGGGGGACACAGTGGGGGACAAAGAGGCGGACACAGCGGGACACAGCGGGACACATCGGGAACACAGCGGGGACACAGCGGGACACAGCGGGGACACAGTGGGACACAGCGGGGACACAGCGGGGGACATGCGCGGACACAGCAGGACACAACATGGGACACAACAAGGACACAGCAGGATACAGCGGGTGACAGAGCGGGACACAGCAGGGACACAGCAGGACACAGCGAGGACACAGCGGGGGACACAGAACGGACACAACGGGACACATCTGGGGACAGAGCGGGAGACAGCGGGGTGAGCGGGGCCACAGAGGGACACAGCGGGACACAGAGGGACAAAGCGGGACAAAGCGGGGACAAAATGAGAATAGAGCGGGACACAGCGTCGACACAGTGGGGACACAGCGGGAGACAGCGGGGTGAGTGGGGACACAGAGGGACACAGCGGGACACAGTGGGACTCAGCGGGGACACAGAGGGGACACAGCAAGTACACTGCGGGGGACACAGCGGCACACAGTGGGACACATTGGGACACAGCGGGACACAGCGGGGACACAGCAGGGACACAGCGGGGCACATAGCAGGATACAGCGGGGACACAGCGGGGACACAGCGGGACAAAACGGGGACACAGCGGGACACAGTGTGGGACACAGAGGCTAACACAGCAGGACACAGCGGGACACAGCGAGGACACAGAGGGACACAGCGGGAACACAGCGGACACAGCGTGGTCATAGAGAGGACACAGCGGGTCACAGGAGGACAAAGCGGAGACACAGGGGGGACACTGCTGGGCACACAGTGGGACAGAGCAGGGGACACAGCGGGACACAGCGGGACACAGCGGGGACACAGCGGGGGACACAGCAAGGACACAGCGGGAAACAGCGTGGACACAGCGGCGGACAGCGGGGACACAGCGGGACACAGCGGGGACACAGCAGGGACAAAGACGGGGACAGCAGGGAGACTCATCGGGACACAGTGGGACACAGCGGGGACACAGCGGAACACAGCGGGGGACACAGCGGGGATACAGCCGGGACACAGGGGTACACAGCGGGACAGAGCGGGGACACAGCGGGACACAGTGGGACACAGCTGGACACAGCGGGAGACACAACGGGACAAATCGGGGGACAGAGCGGGACACAGAGTGGCACAAAGCCGGAGACACAGCGGGACACAGCGGGGTCACAGCGGGACACTGCGGGACACAGTGGGGACAGAGAGGGACACAGTGGGGATACATCGGGGACACAGCGGGGACCCAGCAGGGACACAGCGGGACACATTGGGGACACAGCTGGGACGCAGTGGGGGACACAGCGGGACACAGCCAGACACAGCGGTAACAAAGCTGGGACACAGCAGGACACAGCGGGGGACACAGCGGGGACACAGCGGGACACAGCGGTGGTCATAGGGAGGACACAGCGGGTCACAGGAGGACAAAGCGGAGACACAGGGGGGACACAGCTGGGGACACAGTGGGACACAGCAGGGGACACAGCGGGACACAGCGGGACACAGCGGGACACAGCGGGACACAGCGTGACACAGCAGGGACACAGCGGGGGACACAGCGTGGACACAGTGGGACACAGCGGTGACACAGAGGGACACAGCGGGGGACACATCGGGGACACAGCGGGGACACAGCGGTGCACAGCGGCACACAGCGATGAAACAGCGGGGACACAGCGGGTGACACAGCGGAACACAGCGGGGACAAAGAGGGAGACACAGCGGGACCCAGCGGGGGACACAGCGGGACACTGAAAGACACAGTGGGGACAGAGCGGGACACAGCGGGGACACAGCGAAAGACAAAGCGGGGGACAAAGCGAGACTCCAGGGGACACAGTGGGACAGAGCGGGGAACATCGGGGACACAGTGGGGACACAGCAAGGACAGAGCTGGGGACACAGCGGGACACAGAGGGACACAGCGGGGACACCGCAAGGACACAGCGGGGGACACAGCGGGACACAGTGGGACACAGCGGGGACACAGCGGGGGACACAGCGGGGGACACAGCGGGACACAGCGGGGGAGAGCGAGGACAAAGATGGACACAGCGGGACACAGAGGGGACAAAGCGGGACACAGCGGGGACACAATGGGGACACAACGGGGGTCATAGCGAGGACACGGCGGGACACAGGAGGACAAAGTGAGGACACAGCGGGGACACAGCGGGGGACACAGCGGGACACAGCCAGACACAGCGGTAACAAAGCTGGGACACAGCGGGACACAGCGGGACACAGTGGGACACAGCGGGGACACAGCGGGGACACAGCGGGACACAGCGGGACATAGTGGGACTCCGGGGAGGACATAGCAGGGGACACAACGGGAGACACAGCGGGAACAGCAGGACATAGCGGGACACAGTGGGGGACACAGTGGGGTACAAAGATGCGGACACAGCGGGACAGAGCGGGACACATCGGGGACACAGCGGGGACACAGCGGGACACAGCGGGGAAACAGCAGGACACAACGGGGACACATCGGGGACACAGTGGGGACACAGCGGGACACAGCGTGGACACAGCGGGACACAGCGGGGACACAGCGGGGGACATGCGCGGACACAGCGGGACACAACATGGGACACAACAAGGACACAGCAGGATACAGCGGGGGACAGAGCGGGACACAGCAGAGACACAGCAGGACACAGCGGGGACACAGCGGGGGACACAGCGGGGGACACAGCGGGACACAGCGGGGGAGAGCAAGGACAAAGAGGGACACAGCGGGACACAGAGGGGACAAAGCGGGACACAGCGGGACACAGAGGGGACAAAGCGGGACACAGCGGGGACAAAATGGGACACAGCGGGGGTCATAGCGAGGACACGGCGGGACACAGGAGGACAAAGCGAGGACACAGCGGGGACACAGCGGGGGACACAGCGGGATACAGCCAGACACAGCGGTAACAAAGCTGGGACACAGCGGGACACAGCGGGACACAGTGGGACACAGCGGGGACACAGCAGGGACACAGCGGGACACAGCGGGACATAGTGGGACTCCGCGGAGCACACAGCAGGGGACACAACGGGAGACACAGCAGGAAACAGCGGGACACAGCGGGACACAGTGGGGGACACAGTGGGGGACAAAGAGGCGGACACAGCGGGACAGAGAGGGAAACAGCGGGGACACAGCGGGGACACAGCGGGACACAGCGGGGACACAGCAGGACACAGCGGGGACACATCAGGGACACAGCGGGGACACAGCGGGGGACAGTTGGGAGACACAGCGGTAACAAAGCTGGGACACAGCGGAACACAGCGGGACACAGTGGGACACAGCGGGGACACAGCGGGACACAGCGAGACACAGTTGGGGACAAAGCGGGACACAGCGGAACACAGCAGGACACAGTGGGGACACTGCGGGACACAGCGGGGACCCAGCAGGACAGAGCGGGACACAGCGGGGACAAAGTGAGAACAGAGCAGGATAGCTTCGACACAGCGGGGACACAGCGGGACACAGCGGGGACATAGTGAGGACACTGCGGGGCACAGTGGGACACAGCGGGGACACAGTGGGTCATAGTGGTGACTCAGCGAGGACACAGCAGGGGACACAGCGGGACACAGTGGGGACAGAGTGGGACACAGCGGGGACACAGCGGAGGTCACAGCGGGGACACAGCGGGGACACAGCGGGGACACAGCAAGGACACAGCGGGGAACACAGCGGGACACAGCAGGGACTCAGCGGGACCCAGCGGGACACAGTGGGGCTCAGCGGAGGACACAGCGGGAGACACAGCGCGGACACAGCAGGCCACAACGGGGGACACAGCGAGGACACAGCGGGATAGAGCAGGGGACACAGAGGGACACAACGGGACACAGCGCGACACACTGGAGACACAGCGGGACACAGCGGGGGACACAGCAAGGACACAGCAGGACACAGCATGGACAAAGCGGGGGACAGTGAGGACACAGTGGGACACAGAGGGACACAGCAGGGAAACAGCGCTGACAAAGCGGGGGATAGCAGGGAGACACAGCAGGACACAGCGGGGACACAGCAGGATACAGCGGGGGACACAGCAGGGACTTAGCGGGGACACAGCAGTACACAGCAGGACACAGCGGGACACAGCGGGGACACAGCGGGGACACAGCGGGGGACAGTTGGGAGACACAGCGGGACACAGTGGGACACAGCGGTGACACAGAGGGACACAGCGGGGGACACATCGGGGACACAGCGGGGACACAGCGGTGCACAGCGGCACACAGCGATGAAACAGCGGGGACACAGCGGGTGACAGAGCGGAACACAGCGGGGACAAAGAGGGAGACACAGCGGGACCCAGCGGGGGACACAGCGGGACACTGAAAGACACAGTGGGGACAGAGCGGGACACAGCGGGGACACAGCGAAAGACAAAGCGGGGGACAAAGCGAGACTCCACGGGACACAGTGGGACAGAGCGGGGAACATCAGGGACACAGTGGGGACACAGCAAGGACAGAGCGGGGGACACAGCGGGGGACACAGCGGGACACAGAGGGACACAGCGGGGACACAGCAAGGACAGATCGGGAGACACAGCGGGACACAGAGGGACACAGCGGGGACACAGCAAGGACACAGCGGGGGACACAGCGGGACACAGCGGGGACACAGCGGGGGACACAGCGGGGACACAGCGGGACACAGCGGGGGAGAGCGAGGACAAAGAGGGACACAGCGGGACACAGAGGGGACAAAGCGGGACACAGCGGGGACAAAATGGGACACAGCGGGGGTCATAGCGAGGACACGGCGGGACACAGGAGGACAAAGCGAGGACACAGCGGGGACACAGCGGGGGACACAGCGGGATACAGCCAGACACAGCGGTAACAAAGCTGGGACACAGCGGGACACAGCGGGACACAGTGGGACACAGCGGGGACACAGCAGGGACACAGCGGGACACAGCGGGACATAGTGGGACTCCGCGGAGCACACAGCAGGGGACACAACGGGAGACACAGCAGGAAACAGCGGGACACAGCGGGACACAGTGGGGGACACAGTGGGGGACAAAGAGGCGGACACAGCGGGACAGAGAGGGAAACAGCGGGGACACAGCGGGACACAGCGGGGACACAGCAGGACACAGCGGGGACACATCAGGGACACAGCGGGGACACAGCGGGGGCAGTTGGGAGACACAGCGGTAACAAAGCTGGGACACAGCGGAACACAGCGGGACACAGTGGGACACAGCGGGGACACAGCGGGACACAGCGAGACACAGTGGGGGACAAAGCGGGACACAGCGGAACACAGCAGGACACAGTGGGGACACTGCGGGACACAGCGGGGACCCAGCGGGACAGAGCGGGACACAGCGGGGACAAAGTGAGAACAGAGCGGGACAGCGTCGACACAGCGGGGACACAGCTGGACACAGTGGGGACATAGTGAGGACACTGCGGGGCACAGTGGGACACAGCGGGGACACAGTGGGTCATAGTGGTGACTCAGCGAGGACACAGCAGGGGACACAGCGGGACCCAGTGGGGACAGAGTGGGACACAGCGGGGACACAGCAGAGGTCACAGTGGGGACACAGCGGGGACACAGCAAGGACACAGCGGGGAACACAGCGGGACACAGCGGGGACTCAGCGGGACCCAGCGGGACACAGTGGGGCTCAGCGGGGGACACAGCGGGAGACACAGCGCGGACACAGCAGGCCACAAAGGGGGACACAGCGAGGACACAGCGGGATAGAGCAGGGGACACAGAGGGACACAACGGGACAAAGCGCGACACACCCGAGACACAGCGGGACACAGTGGGACTCAGCGGGGGACACTGTGGGACACAGCGGGGAACATAGAGGTGGACACAGCGGGACACAGCGGGGGACACAGCAGGGACAAAGCGGGACACAGCAGGACACAGTGCGACATAACGGGGACAGAGCGGGGGACACAGCGAGGACACAGCGGGACACAGCATGGACAAAGCGGGGGACAGTGAGGACACAGTGGGACACAGAGGGACACAGCGGGGACACAGCGGTGACAAAGCGGGGGATAGCAGGGAGACACAGCGGGACACAGCGGGGACACAGCAGGATACAGCGGGGGACACAGCAGGGACTCAGCGGGGACAAAGCAGTACACAGAAGGACACAGCGGGGACACAGTGGGACACAGCGGGACACGGCGGGGACACAGCGGGGACACAGCGGGGGACAGTTGGGAGACACAGCGGGACACAGTGGGACACAACGGTGACACAGAGGGACACAGCAGGGGACACATCGGGGACACAGCGGGGCACAGCGGCACACAGCGATGAAACAGCGGGGACACAGCGGGTGACAGAGAGGAACACAGCAGGGACAAAGAGGGAGACACAGCGGGACCCAGCGGGGGACACAGCGGGACACTGAAAGACACAGTGGGGACAGAGCGGGACACAGCGGGGACACAGCGAAAGACAAAGCGGGGGACAAAGCGAGACTCCACGGGACACAGTGGGACAGAGCCGGGAACATCGGGGACACAGTGGGGACACAGCAAGGACAGAGCGGGGGACACAGCGGGACACAGAGGGACACAGCGGGGACACAGCAAGGACACAGCGGGGGACACAGCGGGACACAGCG
The DNA here is from genome assembly GCF_000151885.1 of Dipodomys ordii. Taxonomy (NCBI): domain Eukaryota; kingdom Metazoa; phylum Chordata; class Mammalia; order Rodentia; family Heteromyidae; genus Dipodomys; species Dipodomys ordii. Next base: position 8,427 of record NW_012285784.1, read on the forward strand.
AGGACACAGGGAGGGACACAGCGGGGGACACAGCGGGACACAGCGGGGGAGAGCGAGGACAAAGAGGGACACAGTGGGACACAGAGGGGACAAAGCGGGACACAGCGGGGACACAATGGGACACAGCGGGGGTCATAGCGAGGACACGGCGGGACACAGGAGGACAAAGCGAGGACACAGCGGGGACACAGCGGGGGACACAGCGGGACACAGCCAGACACTGAGTTAACAACGCTGGGACACAGCGGGACACAGCGGGACACAGCGGGGACACAGCGGGGGACATGCGTGGACACAGCGGGACACAACATGGGACGCAACAAGACACAGCGGGATACAGCGGGGGACAGAGCGGGACACAGCAGCGACACAGCAGGACACAGCGGGGACACAGCGGGGGACACAGCACGGACACAGCGGGACACAACTGGGGACAGAGCGGGAGACAGCGGGGTGAGCGGGGACACAGAGGGACACAGCGGGACACAGAGGGACAAAGCGGGACAAAGCGGGGACAAAATGAGAACAGAGCGGGACACAGCGTCGACACAGTGGGGACACAGCGGGAGACAGCGGGGTGAGCGGGGACACAGAGGGACACAGCGGGACACAGTGGGACTCAGCGGGGACACAGAGGGGACACAGCAAGTACACTGCGGGGGACACAGCGGCACACAGCGGGACACAGCGGGACACAGCAGGACACAGTGGGACTCAGCGGGGGACACAGCGGGACACAGCGGGGGACATAGAGGCGGACACAGCGGGACACAAAGGGACACAGCGGGGGACACAGTGAGGACATAGAGGGACACAGCGGGGACACAGCGGTATACAGCGGGACACAGCAGGGACACAGCGGGACACAGCTGGACACAGCAGGAGACACAGCAGGACACAGCGGGGGACACAGCGGGACACTGCGGGACAAAGTGGGAACAGAGCGGGACACAGCGGGGACATAGCAAAGAACAAAGCGGGGGACAAAGCGAGTCAACACGGGACACAGCGGGACACAGCGGGGATACAGCTTAACACAGTGGGACTCAGCGGGGGACACAGCGGGACACAGCAGGGGACATAGCGGCGGACACAGCGGGACACAACGGGACACAGCTGGACACAGCGGGGGACCAGCGGGACACAGCATGACACAGCAGGGGTCATAGCGAGGACACAGTGCGTCACAGGAGGACAAAGCGGAGACACAGTGGGGACACAGCCGGGGACACAGTGGGACACAGCAGGTGACACAGCGGGACACAGCGGGACACAGCGCGACACAGCGGGGACAAAGACGGGGACAGCAGGGACACACAGCGGGACACAGCAAGGAAACAGCGGGACACAGTGGGGGACAGAGCAGGACCCAGAAGGGGACAAAGCGGGAGACACAGCGGGACACAGCAGGGGACACAGCGGGACACAGCAGGGGTCATAGCGAGGCCACAGCGGGTCACAGGAGGACAAAGCGGAGACACAGTGGGGACACAGCGGGGGACATAGTGGGACACAGCGGGACACAGCGTGGACACAGCGGCAGACAGCGAGGACACAGCGGGTCACAGTGAGACACAGCGGGGACACAGCGGGGGACAGCAGGCACACGTCGGGACACAGCGGGACACAGCAGAACACAGCGGGGGAAACAGCGGGGGACACAGCAGGACGCCGCAGGGGACACAGCGGGACAAAGCGGAGACCCAGCAGGACCCAGCGGGACCCAGCGGGGGACACACCGGGATACAGAAGGCACACAGGGGGACACAGAGGAACACAGCGGGACACAGCGCGACACAGCAGGGACATAGCGGGGGACACAGCGGGACGCAGCCGGGACACAGCAGGGACACAGCGGGACACAGCTAAGGACACAGCAGAGGACACAGCCGGGGACAAAGCGGGACACAGCAGAACACAGCGGGACACAGTGGTTACACAGCGGGACACAGCGGGGACCCAGCGGGACAGAGCGGGACACAGCAGGGACAAAGTGAGTACAGAGCGGGACACAGCGTCAACACAGCGGGGACACAGTGGGACACAGCGGGGGAGAGCGAGGACACAGAGCGACACAGCGGGACACATCGGGGACACAGTGGGGGGACAGCAAGCACACAGCGGGACACAGCGGGACACAGCGGGACACAGCAGGGGACACAGCGGGGACACTGCGGGGGACACAGCGGAACGCAGCGGGGAACAAAGCAGGGACACAGCGGGACAAAGCGGAAACTCAGCGGGACACAGCGGGGGACACAGCGTGGGACACACCGGGATAGAGCAGGCACACAGCGGTACACAGCGGGACACAGCGGGGACACAGCGGGACACAGCTGGACACAGCGCAAGACACAACGGGACACAGCGGAGGACAGAGAGGAACACAGCGGGGGATAAAGCGGGAGACACAGCGGGACACAGCCGGGGACAAAGCGGGACACTGCGGGACACAGAGGGGACAGAGCGGGACACAGCAGGGACACAGCGGGACACAGCGGGTGACACAGTGGGTGAGAGCTGGTACACACCGGGGGACAGCGGGAACACAGCGGGACACAGCGGGACACAGCAGGAGACACAGTGGGACACAACGGGGGACACAGTGGGACACAGCGAGGACACAGCGGAGGACACAGCAAGGACAAAGCGGGATAGAGCGGGACACAACGGGACACAGCGGGACACAGCGGGTGACACAGCGGGTGAGAGCTGGTACACACTGGGGGACAGCGGGGATACAGCAGGACACAGCGGGACACAGCAGGAGACACAGCGGGACACAACGGGGGACAGAGCGAGGACACAGTGGGACACAGCGGGGACACAGCAGGACACAGCGGGACACAGCAGGAAACACAGCAGGGACACAGCGGGGGACAGAGCGAGGACACAGCGGGACACAGCATGGACAAAGCGGGGGACAGCGGGGACACAGCGGGGGACATAGAGGCGGACACAGGGCGACATGGCGGGACACAGCGGGGAACACAGAGGGCGACACAGCGGGGGACCCAGAGGGCGACACAGCGAGACACAGCGGGGGACACAGCGAGGACACAGCGGGACACAGCAGGACACAGCGGGGGACACAGTGGGACACAGCGGGACACAGCGGAACACAGCAGGGAAACAGCGGGGGACACAGCGTGGACACAGCTGGACACAGAGGGACAAAACGGAACACAGCGGGACACGGCGGGGGACATAGCGGGGGACAGCGCGGACATACTGGGGGACAGCGGGACACAGCGGGACACAGCGGGGAAACACAGTGGGAGCACAGCGGGACACAGCAGGGGACAGCGGGGAACAAAGCGGGAGACACAGCGGGACACAGCGGGGGACATAGAGGCGGAAACAGCCGGACACAGTGGGGACTGAACAGGACACAGCGCGGACACAGCGGAGGTCACATCGGGGGATAAAGCGAGACACCACGGGACACAGCGGGAACAGAGGGGACACAGCAGGACACAGCGGGACACACCGGGGGACACAGCGGGGACACAGCGTTACACAGCAGGGACACAGCGGGGGACACAGTGAGGACATAGTGGGATAGAGCGGGACACAACGGGACCCAGCGGGACCCAGCGGGAGACACAACGGGACACAGCGTGGGACAGAGCGGGACACAGTGGGGGACAAAGCGGGAGACATAGCGGGACACAGCGAGGGACACAGCGGGACACTGCGGGACACAGTGGGGACTGAGCAGGACACAGCGGGTTACAGCTGGTACACACCGGGAAACAGCGGGGACACAAAGGGACACAAAGGGACACAGCGGGGACACACCGGGGACACAGCAGGACACAGCGGGGGACACAGCGGGGACACAGCGGGGAAAGAGTGGGGACACAGCGGGACACAGCATGGACACAGCGGGACAGAGCGGGGGACACAGCAGGACACAGCCAGACCCAGCGGTAACAAAGCTGGGACACAGCGGGACACAGTGGGACAGAGCGGTGACACAGCGGGGGACAGAGGGCACACCGGGGGACAATGGGGACACAGCAGGACAGAGCGGGGTAGCGGGGACACAGCGGGTCACAGCGGGACACAGCGGGGACACAGCGGGGACACAGCAGGGGACAGCAGGCACACAGCGGGACACAGTGGGACACAGCAGGACACAGCGGGGGACACAGCGTGGGACACAGCAGGACCCAGCAGGGGACACAGCAGGGACACAGCGGGACAAAGCGGGGACCCAGCGGGACCCAGTGGGACACAGCAGGGGACACACCGGTATACAGAAGACACACAGTGGGACACAGAGGGACACAGCAGGGACATAGCGGGGGACACATTGGGACATAGCCGGGACACAGCAGGACACAGTGGGGGACACAGGGGGTACAAAGAGGCAGACACAGCAGGACAGAGCGGGACACATCAGGGACACCCGGGGACACAGCGGGACACAGCTGGGACCCAGCGGGACACAGCGGGACACAGCGGGGACACAGCGGGGACACAGCGGGGACAGAGCAGTAAAAAAGCTGGGACACAGCGGGACACAGCGGGACACAGCAGGACACAACGGGGACACAGCGGGACACAGCATGGACACAGTGTGACTCAGCGGGGGACACAGCGGGACACAGCGGGGGACATAGGGGCGGACACAGCGGGACACAGCGGGACACAGCGGGTCACAGCGGGGGACACAGCGGGGACACAGCGGGACACAGCGGGGACTCAGCAGGGGACACAGCGCGGACACAGCGGGACACAACGGGTGACACAGCGAGGACACAGCGGGATAGAGCGGGGGACACAGCGGGACACAGCGGGACACAGAGGGGACAAAGCCTGGGATAGCGGGGACACACCGTGGGACAGCGGGGACAAAGAGGGACACTGCTGGGGACAGCGGGGACACAGGGGCGACACAGTGGGGACACAGCGGGACACACCGGGGACACAGCGGGGACACAGTGGGACACCGCTAGGACACAGCGGGACAGAGCGGGGGACACAGCGGGACACAACCAGACCCAGCGGTAACAAAGCTGGGACACAGCGGGACACAGCGGGACACAGCGGGGTACACAGAGGCAGACACAGCGGTACACATCGGGACACAGCGGGGACACAGCGGGACACATCGGGACACAGCGGGGACACAGCAGTAAACAGCGGGGACACAATGGGGACACAGCAGGGGACACAGTGGGACACAGCAGGACACAGCGGGGGACACAGCGGGACACAGCGGAAGACACAGCGGGGGACAGCGGTGACACACCGGCGGACAGCGGGGACACAGCGTTACACGGCGGGACACAGCGGGGGACAAAGTGGGACACAGTGGCACAGCAGGGGACACAGCGGGACACAGCTGGGGACACTGTGAGGACACAGCGGGACACAGCGGGGAACACAGCGTGGGACAGCAGGGACACACATGCAGGCAGCGGGGACACAACGGGACACAGCGGGGGACATCGGGGATACAGCGGGACACAGCGGGACACAGCGGGGGACGCAGCAGGGTACACAGCGGGACACAGTGGGACACAGAGGGAACAAAGCGGGGGACAAAGCCCGGACACAGCGGGACACAGCGGGACAAAACTGGACACAGCTGGACACAGCGGTGACCCAGCAGGGGACACAGCGGGGGACAGCGGGTACACAGCCGGACACAGCAGGACACAGAGGGAAACAGCGGGGACACAGCGAGGACACAGCGGGACACAGCGGGACACAGAGGGGACACAGCGGGGGACAGCAGGGAGACACAGCGGGGACACAGCGGGGACACAGCGGAACACAGTTGGGACACAGCGGGGGACAGCAGGGAGACACAGCGGGGACACAGCGGGGACACATCGATACAAAGCGGAACACAGCCGGTACACAGCAATACACAGTGAGGACACACCAGGGACACAGCGGGACACAGCGGAGACAAAGCGGGGACACAGTGAGACACAGTGAGGACACAGCGGGACACAGCGGAGGACACAGCGTGGGACAGCGGTGACACACTGGCGGACAGCGGGGACACAGCGGGACACAGCGGGGGACACAGCGGGACACAGTGGGGGACACAGCGGGGGACACAGCGGGACACAGCTGGAGACACAGCGAGGACACAGCGGGACACAGCGGCGGACACAGCGGGGGACCGCGGGAACACACATGCAAACAGTGGGGACACAACGGGACACAGCAGTGGACATCGGGACACAACGGGACACAGCGGGACACAGCGGGGACACAGCAGGGACACAGCGGGTCACAGCCTGGACACAATGGGGGACACAGCGAGGACACAGCGGGCCACAGAGGGATACACAGAGAAGACACAGCGTGACACATGGGGACACAGCGGGACACAGCGGGGGACACAGAGAGGACACAGCAGAACACAAATGGGGACACAGCAAGGAAACAGCAAGGCCACAGCGGGACACAGCGGGACACAGCAGGGGACACAGCAGGGGACACAGCGGGACACAGGGGGACACAGCGGGACACAGAGGGGACACAGCAGCGACACAGCGGAACACAGCGGGGGACACTGCGGGACACAGCCTGGGACAGAGCGGGACACACCGTGGACACAGCGGGACACAGCGAGACACAGCAGTGACAAAGCAGCCACACAGCGGGACACAGCGGGACACAGCGGGGGACAGAGGGGACACACCGGTGGACAACGGGGACACAGCAGGACAGCGCGGGGGTCACAGTGGGAAACAGAGGGGACACAGAAGGACACAGCGGGACACAGCGGGACACAGCGGGGACACAACGGGGACAAAGCTAGGGACACAGTGGGGGACATAGCGGTAAACAGCGGGGGACAAAGCAGGATTCAGCTGGGGTCACATCAAAGGACACAGCGGGTGACACAGCGGGGGAAACAGCAGGAAACAGCGGGGGACACAGCGAGGACAAAGCAGGACACAGCAGGGTACACAGAGGCAGACACAGCGGTACACATCGGGACACAGCGGGGACACAGCAAGTACACAGCGGGACACAGCTGGACACAGCAGGACACAGAGGGGAACACGGCGGGCAACACAGCGGGACAGAGCGGGACACAGCGGGGTACACAGTGGGACACATCGGACATACAGCAGGGACACAGCGGGACACAGCGGGGGACAGAGCAGGATATAGCGGGGGACACAGCGGGACACAGCAGGGACACAGCGGGACAGAGCGGGGAACACAGCGGGATATAGCAGGGGACACAACGAGGACAAAGTGGGACACAGAGGGACATAGCAGGGGACACAGCAAGGCCACAGCAGGACACAGCGGGACACAGCGGGGACACAGCAGGGGACACAGCAGGACACAGGGGGACACAGCGGGACACAGCGGGGACACAGCAGGGGACACAGCGGGACACAAAGGGGGCCCCAGCGTTACACAGAGGGGACACAGCGGGACAGAGCGGGGACACAGCAGGGGACACAGCAGGACACAGAGGGGAACAAAGGGGGCACACAGCGGGACACAATGGGGGACACAGAGGGACAAAGCGAGACACAGTGGGGACAGAGTGGGACACAGCAGGACACAGCGGGGTACACAGAGGCCGACACAGCGGTACACATCGGGACACAGCGGTGACACAGCGGGACACAGCGGGACACAGCGGGGACACAGCAGGACACAGCGGGGACACAGCGGGGACACAGCGAGACACAGCGGGTCCCAGCGGGGACACAGCGGGGACACAGCAGGACACAGCGGGGGACACAGAGGCGGACACAGCAGAACACAGCGGGACACAGCGCGACACAGCGGGACACAGCGGGGACACAGCGAGGACACAGTGGGACACAGCGGGGAACACAGCAGGGGACACAGCGGGACACAGCGGGACACAGCGGGGGACACAGCATGGAAACAGCAAGTCACAGCGGGGAAATAGTGGGGGACACAGCGGAGGACACAGCAGGATATAGAAGGACACAGCGAGTACACAGCGGGACACAGGAGGACACAGCAGGGACACAGTGGGACACTGCGGGGACACAGAGGGGCTTAGCGGTTACACAGTGAGGACACACGAGGGACACAGCGGGACACAGCGGGGACACAGCGGGACCCAGCGGGACCCAGCAGGGACACAGCGGGGACACAGCGGGACACAGCGGGGGACACAGCAGGGGACACAGCGGGGGACAGCGGGGACACAGAGGGACACAGCAGGACACAGCGGGGACACAGCAAGGACACAACGGGACACAGGGGGACACAGCGGGGGACACAGCAGGGGACACAGCGGGACACAGCGGGGGACACAGCGGGACACAGGGGGACAAAGCGGGGGACAAAACGGGGACACAGCGGGACAAAACGGGACACAGCTGGACACAGCGGGGACACAGCATGGGACACAGTGGGGGACAGAAGGAACACAGCCGGACACAGCAGGACACAGCGGGAAAAAGCGGGGACACAACGAAGACAAAGCGGGACACAGCGGGACACAGAGGGGACACAGCGGGGGACAGCAGGGAGACACAGCGGGGACACAGCGGGGACACAGCGGAACAGAGTGGGGACAGCGGGGGACAGCAGGGAGACACAGCGGGGACACAGCGGGGACACATCGGTACACAGCGGGACACAGGTGGTCCAAAGCAGGACACAGCGGGAAACACAACCGGACACAAGGGGGACACAGCGGGACACAGCGGGGGCACAGCAGGACAAAGAGGGACACAGTGGGGACAGAGTGGGACACAGCGGGGACACAGCGAGGGACACAGCGGGGACACAGCGGGACACACCGGGGACACAGCTGTGACACAGCGGGACACAACAGCGACACAGTGGAACACAGCGGGGGACACAGCGGGACACAGCCTGGGACAGAGCGGGATACAGCGTGGACACAGCGGGACACATCGAGACACAGCAGTGACAAAGCGGCGACACAGCGGGACACATCGGGACACAGCGGGGACACAGCGGGAGACAGAGGGGACACACCGGTTGACAACGGGGACACAGCAGGACAGCGCGGGAGTCACAGTGGGAAACAGAGGAGACACAGGGGGCCACAGGGGGCGACACAGAGGGACACAGCGGGACACAGCGGGACAGAGCGGGGACACAGCGGGGACAAAGCGGGGGACACAGTGGGGGACACAGCGGTAAACAGCGGGGGACACAGCGGGACTCAGCTGGGGACACCCAAAGGACAGAGCGGGTGACACAGCGGGGAAAACAGCGGGAAACAGTGGGGGACACAGCGAGGACACAGCAGGACACAGTGGGAGACACAGCAGGACACAGCGGGGTACACAGAGGCAGACACAGCGGTACACATCGGGACACAGCGGTGACAGAGAGGGACACAGCGGGGACACAGCAGGACACAGCGGGGACACAGCGGGGACACAGCAGGGACACAGCCGGACACAGAGGGATACACAGAGAGGACACAGCGTGACACATTAGTGGGGGACACAGCGGGGGACACAGCAGGATACAGAAGGACAGAGCGAGGACACAGCGGGACACAGCGAGACACAGCGGGGACACAGCGGGGAAACAGCGGGCGACACAGTGGGACACTGCGGGGACACAGAGGGGCTTAGCGGTTACAAAGTGAGGACACACCAGGGACACAGCGGGACACAGCGGGGACACAGCGGGGACACAGCGGGGACACAGCGGGACACAGCGGGACACAGCGGTGGACACAGCAGGAGACACAGCGGGGGACAGCGGGGACACAGAGGGACACAGCAGGACACAGCGGGGACACAGCAAGGACACAACGGGACACAGCGGGACAAAGCGGGGTCACAGCAGGGGACACAGCGGGACACAGCGGGGGACACAGCGGGACACAGCAGGACACAGCGGGGACAAATCGGGGGACAAAGCGGGGACACGGCGGGAAACAGCCGGACAAAACGGGACACAGCTGGACACAGCGGGGACACAGCAGGTGACACAGCGGGGGACAGTGGGGACACAGCCGGACACAGCAGGACACAGCGGGAAACAGCGGGGACACAGCGAGGACACAGCGGGACACAGCGGGACACAGAGGGGACACATAGGGGGACAGCAGGGAGACACAGCGGGGACACAGCTGGGACACAGCGGAACACAGTGGGGACACAGCAGGGAAAGCAGGGAGACACAGCGGGGAAATAGCGGGGACACATCGGTACACAGCGGGACACAGCGGGTACACAGCAGGACACAGTGGGACACAGCAGGGGAAACAGCAGGACACAGAGGGGAACAAAGGGGGCACACAGTGGGACACAGCGGGGGACACAGCGGGACAAAGCGGGACACAGTGGGGACAGAGTGGGACACAGCGGGGAAACAGCGGGGGACACAGCGGGGACACAGTGGGGACACAGCGGGGGACACAGCGGGGACACAGCGGGGACACAGCGGGACACACCGGGGACAAAGCGGGGACACAGCGGGACACAGCAGCGACACAGCGGAACACAGCGGGGGACACAGCGGGACACAGCCTGGGACAGAGCGGGACACAGCGTGAACACAGAGGGACACAGCGAGATACAGCAGTGACAAAGCGGCGACACAGCGGGACACATCGGGACACAGCGGGACACAGCGGGGACACAGCAGGGGACAGAGGGGACACACCGGTGGACAACGGGGACACAGCAGGACAGCGCGGGGGTCACAGTGGGAAACAGCGGGGACACAGAGGGACACAGCGGGACACAGCGGGACAGAGCGGGGACACAGCGGGGACAAAGCGGGGGACACAGTGGGGGACACAGCGGTAAACAGCATGGGACACAGCGGGACTCTACTGGGGACAACTCAAAGGACACAGCGGGTGACACAGTGGGGGAAACAGCGGGAAACAGGGGGGGGACACAGCGAGGACACAGCAGGACATAGCGGGGGACACAGAGGCAGACTCAGCGGTACACATCGGGACACAGCGGGGACACAGCTGGACACAGCGGGACACCGCGGCGAAACAGCGGGGGACACAGCGGGGACAGAGTGGGACACAGCGGGGACACAGCGGGGGTCAGTGGGGAGACACAGCGGAACACAGTGGGGACACAGCGGGGGAAAGCAGGGAAACACATCGGGACAATGCGGGGACACATCGGTACACAGCGGAACACAGGAGGCGAAACAGAGGGACACAACGGGACACAGCGGGACAGAGTGGGGACACAGAGGGGAAAAAGCGGGGGACACAGTGTGGGACTCAGCGGTAAACAGCTGGGGACACAGCAGGACTCAGCTGGGGACACATCAAAGGACACAGCGGGTGACACAGCGGGGGAAACAGCGGGAAACAGCGAGGACACAGCAGGACACAGCGGGGTACACAGAGGCAGACACAGCAGTTCACATCAGGACACAGCGGGGACACAGCGGGACACAGCAGGACACAGAAGTTAACAAAGGGGGCACACAGCGGGACACAGCAGGGGACACAGCAGGACAAAGCGGGACACAGTGGGGACAGAGTGGGACACAGCGGGACACAGCGGGACACAGCAGCGACACAGCGGAACACAGGGGGGGACACAGCGGGACACAGCGGGGACACAGCGGGGGACAGAGTGGACACACCGGTGGACAACGGGGACACAGCAGGACAGCGCGGGGGACATAGTGGGAAACAGCGGAGACACAGGGGGACACAGGGGGCGACACAGAGGGACACAGCGGGACACAGCGGGACACAGCGGGGACACAGCGGGGACAAAGCGGGGGACACAGTGGGGGACAGAGCGGTAAACAGCGGGGGACAGAGCGGGACTCAGCTGGGGACACATCAAAGGACACAGCAGGTGACACAGCGGGGAAAACAGCGGGGCACAGCGGGGGACAGAGCAGGATATAGCGGAGGACACAGCGGGACACAGCGGGGACACAGCGGGACACAGCGGGGAACACAGCGGGATATAGCAGGGGACACACCGAGGACAAAGCGGGACACAGCGGGACACAGCGGGGGACACAGCAGGGGACACAGCAGGACACAGGGGGACACAGCGGGACACAGCGGGGACACAGCGGGGGACACAGCGGGACACAAAGTGGGACACAGCGTTACACAGCGGGGACACAGTGGGACACAGCGGGGACACAGCGGGGACACAGCGGGGGACACAGCGGGACACAGCGGAGACAATGCGGGGACACAGTGAGACACAGCAAGGACACAGAGGGACACAGCGGAGGACACAGTGGGGGAAAGCTGTGACACACCGACGGACAGCGGGGACACAGCGGGACACAGCGGAACACAGCAGGGGACAAAGTGGGACACAGTGGGGGACACAGCCGGGGACACAGCGGGACATAGCTGGGGACACAGCGAGGACACAGCAGGACACAGCGGGGGACAGAGCAGGGGACAGTGGGGACACACATGCAGACAGCGGGGACACAACGGTACACAGCGGGGGACATCGGGGACACAGCGGGACACAGCGGGACACAGCGGGGACCCAGCAAGGACACAACGGGACACAGCGGGACACAGCTGGCGACACAGCAGGGGACACAGCAGGGGACACAGCGGGGGACAGCTGGGACACAGAGGGACACAGCAGGACACAGCGGGGACCCAGCAAGGACACAACGGGACACAGCGGGACACAGCTGGCGACACAGCAGGGGACACAGCGGGACACAGCGGGGGACACAGCGGGACACAGCAGGACACAGCGGGGACAAAGCGGGGACACAGCAGGACACAGCGGGACAAAATGGGACACAGCTGGACACAGCAGGGACACAGCAGGGGACACAAGGGGGACAGCGGGGACACAGCCAGACACAGCAGGACACAGCGGGAAACAGCGGGGACACAGCGAGGACACAGCGGGACACAGTGGGAAACAGAGGGGACACAGCGGGGGACAGCAGGGAGACACCGCGGGGACACAGCGGGGACACATCGGTACACAGAGGGACACAGGGGTTACACAGCAGGACACAGCGGGACACAGCGGGAAACACAACCGGACACAGCGAGGGACACAGCGGGACACAGCGGGGGACACAGCGGGACAAAGCGGGACACAGTGGGGACAGAGTGGGACACAGCTTTGACACAGCGGGGGACGCAGCGTGGACACAGCGGGGACACAGCGGGACACACCGGGGACACAGCGGGGACACAGCGGGACACGGCAGCAACACAGTGGAACACAGCGGGAGACACAGCGGGACACAGCCTGGGACAGAGTGGGACACAGCGTGGACACAGCGGGACACAGCGAGACACAGCATTGACAAAGCGGCGACACAGCGGGATACATCGGGACACAGCGGGACACAGCGGGGACACAACGGGGGACAGAGGGGACACACTGGTAAACAACGGGGACACAGCAGGACAGCGCGAGGGTCACAGTGGGAAACAGCAGGGACTCAGGGGGACACAGGGGGCGACACAGAGGGACAGAGCAGGACACAGCGGGAAACAGCGGGGACACAGCGAGGACACAGCGGGACACAGCGGGACACAGAGGGGACACAGTGGGGGACAGCAGGGAGACACAGCGGGGACACAGTGGGGAAACATCGGTACACAGCGGGACACAGGGGGTACACAGCAGGACACAGCAGGACACAGCGGGAAACACAACCGGACACAGCGGGGGACACAGCGGGACACAGCGGGGGACACAGCAGGACAAAGCAGGACACAGTAGGGACAGAGTGGGACACAGCGGGGACACAGAGGGGCACACAGAGTGGACACAGCGGGGACACAGCGGGGACACAGCGGGACACACCGTGGACACAGCGGGACACAGCAGCGACACAGCGGAACACAGCGGGGGACACAGCGGGACACAGCCTGGGCCAGAGCGGGACACAGCGTGGACACAGCGGGACACAGCGAGACACAGCAGTGACAAAGCGGCGACACAGCGGGATACATCGGGACACAGCGGGACACAGCGGGGACACAGCGGGGGACAGAGGGGACACACCGGTGGACAAAGGGGACACAGCAGGACAACGCGGGGGTCACAGTGGGAAACAGCGGAGACACAGGGGGACACAGGGGGCGACACAGAGGGAGACAGCGGGACACAGCGGGACAGAGCGGGGACACAGCGGGGACAAAGCGGGGGACACAGAGGGGGACACAGCGGTAAACAGCGGGGGACAGAGCGGGACTCAGCTGAGGACACATCTAAGGACACAGCGCGTGACACAGCGGGGAAAATAGCGGGAAACAGCGGGGGACACAGCGAAGACACAGCAGGACACAGCGGGACACAGAGGGGGATACAGCGGGGGACAGCGGGGACACCCCTGGGGACAGCAGGGACACAGCGGGACACAGCGGGGACACACCGGGGACACAGTGGGACACACCGGAGACACAGCAGGGACCCAACTGGACACAGCGGGGGACATCGGGGACACAGCGGGACACAGCGGGACAAGGCGGGACACAGCAGGGACACAGCAGGGACACAGCGGGTCACAGCGGGGACACAGTGGGGGACACAGCGAGGACACAGCGGGACACAGAGGGATACACAGAGAGGACACAGCGTGACACATGGGGACACAGTGGGACACAGTGGGGGACACAGAGAGGACACAGCGGGACACAAATTGGGACAAAGCAAGGACACAGCCTGAAAGAGAGGGACACAGCGGGGGACACAGCCGGGGACACAGCGGAGGACAGCGGCACACAGTGGGGACACAGCGGTGGACACAGCGGGGGACACAACGGGTGACACAGTGGGACACAGTGGGGTACAGAAAGGGACACAGCGGGGGACACTGTAGCGGACACAGTGGGACTTATCGGGACACAGCGAGACACAGCGGGGAACACAACGGGGGACACAGCGGGACACAGCAGAGAAATAGTGGGGGACACAGCGGGGGACACTGCGGAATACAGAAGGACACAGCGAGGACACAGCGGGACACAGGAGGACACTGCAGGGACACAGCGGGGGACACAGTGGGACACAGCTGCGAATACAGCGAGGACACAGCAGGGACACTGCGGGACACAGCGGGTCACAGCGGGGAAATAGTGGGGGACACAGCAGAGGACACAGCGTGATACAGAAGGACACAGCGAGGACACAGCGGGGACATAGGTTGACACTGCGGGACACAGTGGGACACAGCGGGGACACAGTGGGACATAGAGGTTACACAGCCAGGACACAACAGGGACACAGTGGAACACAGCGGGGACACAGCGGGACACAGTGGGACACAGAGGATACACAGAGAGGACACAGCGTGACACATGGGGACACAGCGGGACACAGTGGGTGACCCAGCGAGGACACAGCGGGACACAAATGGGGACACAGCAAGGACACAGCGGGACACAGCGGGAAAGAGAGGGACACAGCCGGGGACACAGCCGGGGACACAGCGGGACACAGCAGGGGACACAGCGGGGACACAGCAGGACACAGTGGGGACACAGCGGGACACAGAGGGACACATCTGGGGACACAGCAGGACACTGCAGGGTACACAGCGGGACACAGCGGGACACAGTGGGACACAGCAGGGACACAGCAGGGGACACAGTAGGACACAGAGGGGAACAAAGGGGGCACACAGCGGGACACAGTGGGACACAGCGGGGTACACTGCGGGACACAGCAGGGACACTGCAGAGGCACAGTGGGAAACAGCAGGACACAGCGGGGGACAAAGCTGGACAAACCGGGATACAGGGGGACACAGCGGGGGACACAGCGGGGGACACAGAGCTGCACACAGCGGGAGAGAGTGGAACACAGCAGGGACACAGCGGGGCCACAGCGGGACATCGCAGGAACAAAGCGAGGACAGAGCGAGACACAGAGGTACACAGCGAGGGACACAGCGGGGGACAGTGGGGACAAACCGGGGAACAACGGTGACACAACGGGACACAACTGGGACACAGCGGGGACACAGCCGGGACAAAGCAGGACCCAGCGGGGACAAAGCCGGGACACAGCGGGGACACAGCGGGACAAAGCGAGGGACACAGAGGCAGACACAGCAGGACACAGCGGGACAAAGTGGGACAGCGGGACACAGCGAGAACACAACGGGACACAGCGGGGGACACAGCAGGGGACACAGCGGGACACAGCGGGTGTCACAGCGGGACACAGCAGGACACGTAGGGGACAAAGCAGGGGACAAAGCGGGGACACAGCGGGACACAGCGGGACAAAACGGGACACAGCTGGAAACAGCGGGGACACAGCAGGGGACACAGCGGGTGACAGCAGGAACACAGCTGGACACAGCAGGACACAGCGGGAAACAGCGGGGACACAGCGAGGACACAGCGGGACACAGCGAAGACACAGCGGGTCACAGAGGGGACACAGAGGGGTACAGCAGGAAGACACAGCGGGGACACAGCGGAACACAGTGGGGACACAGCGGGGGACAGCAGGGAGATACAGCGGGCACACAGCTGGGACACATCGGTACACAGCGGGACACAGCCGGTACACAGCAATACACAGCGGGACACAGCGGGAAACACAACCGGACACAGCGGGGGACACAGCGGGACACAGCAGGGGACACAGCGGGACACAGTGGGACACAGTGGGGACAGACCGGGACACAGCGGGGACACAGCGGGGGAAACAGCGGGGCACAAAGTCAGACACCACAGGATACAGCGGAACATAGCGGGGACACAGCGGGGGACACAGCAGGTGACACAGCGGGGGACAGCAGGGACACACTGGGACACAGCAGGGGACAGCGGAGAAACAGGGGGGACACAGCGAGACACAGCGGGGGACACAGCGAGGACACAACGGGGACACAGGGGGGACACAGCGGGACAAAACGGGACACAGATTGACAAAGCAGCGGACACAGCAAGGCCACAGCGGGACATAGCGGGACACAGCGTGGAACACAGAGGGACACAAAGGGGGACAAAGCGTTACACAGCGGGGACACAGTGGGACACACCGGGGACACAGCAGGGGACACAGCAGGACACAGAGGGGAACAAAGGGGGCACACAGCGGGACACAATGGGGGACACAGCGGGACAAAGCAGGACACAGTGGGGACAGAGTGGGACACAGCGGGGACACAGCGGGGGACACAGAGGGGACACAGCAGGGACACAACGGGACACACCGGGGACACAGCTGGGACACAGCGGGACACAGCAGCGACACAGTGGAACACAGCGGGGGACACAGTGGGACACAGCCTGGGACAGAGCGGGACGCAGCCTGGACACAGCGGGACACAGCGAGACACAGCAGTGACAAAGCGGCGACACAGCGGGACACATAGGGACACAGCGGGGGACAGAGGGGACACACCGGTGGACAACGGGGACACAGCAGGACAGGGCGGGGGTCACAGTGGGAAACAGCAGGGACACAGAGGGACACAGCGGGACACAGCAGGACAGAGCAGGGACACAGCTTTCACAAAGTGGGGGACACAGTGGGGGACAAAGCGGTAAATAGCGGGGGACACAGCGGGACTCAGCTGGGGAAACATCAAAGGACACAGTGGGGACAGAGTGAGACACTGCGGGGACATGCGGGGACACAGCGGGACACAGCAGCGACACAGCGGAACACAGCGGGGGACACAGCAGGACACAGCCTGGGGCAGAGCGGGACACAGCGTGGACACAGCAGGACACAGCGAGACACAGCATTGACAAAGCGGCAACACTGCGGGACACATCGGGACACAGCGGGACACAGCAGGGGAAAGAGGGGACATACCGGTAGACATCGTGGACATAGCAGGAAAGCGCTGGGGTCACAGTGGGAAACAGCGGGGACACAGAGGGACACAGCGGGACACAGTGGGACACAGCGGGGACACAGCGGGGAAAAAAGCGGGGGACACAGTGGGGGACACAGCGGTAAACAGTGGGGGACACAGCGGGACTCAGCAGGGGACACATCAAAGGACACAGTGGGGGAAACAGAAGGAAACAGCCGGGGACACAGCGAGGACACAGCAGGACACAGCAGGGTACACAGAGGCAGACACAGCGGTGCACTTCGGGACACAGAGGGACACAGCGGGACACAGCGGGACACAGCGGGGGACACAGCGGGACCTCAAGGGGACAAAGCGAGGACAGAGCGGGACACAGAGGTACACAGCGAGGGACACAGCGGGGGACAGTGGGGACAAACCGGGGAACAACGGGGACACAGCGGGACACAGATGGGACACAGCGGGACACAGCGGGGACACAGCGAGTACACAACGGGACACAGCCGGACACAGCAGGACACAGAGCGGAACACAGCGGGGGACACAGCGGGACACAGCAGGACACAGCGGGGTACACAGTGGGACACATCGGGGATACAGCAGGGACACAGCGGGACACAGCGGGGGACAGAGCAGGATATAGCGGGGGACACAGCGGGACACAGCGGTACAGAGCGGGGAACACAGCGGGATATAGCAGGGGACACAACGAGGACAAAGCGGGACACAGAGGGACACAGCAGGGGACACAGCAAGGCCACAGCGGGACTCAGCGGGGGACACAGCGGCACACAGCAGGCGACACAGTGGGACACAGCAGGGGATACAGCGAGGACACAGAGGGGACATAGGGGGACACTGCGCGACACAGTGGGACACAGCGGGGACAGAGAGACATAGCAGTTACACAGCGAGGACACACCAGGGACACAGTGGGACACAGCGGGGACACAGCGGGGACACAGCGGGGGACACAGTGGGTCACAGCGGGGACACAGTGTGGGACACAGCCAGAACACAGCGGGACACAGAGGGATACACAGAGAGGACACAGCGTGACACATGGGGACACAGCAGGACACAGCGGGGGACACAGTGAGGACACAGCGGGACACAATGGGGACACAACAAGGACACAGCGGGACACAGCGGGAAAGAGCGGGACACAGCGGGGGACACAGCCAGGGACACAGCGGGACATAGCGGGGGAAACAGCAGGGACACATCGTGTCACAGCGGGGACAGAGTGGGGGACACAGCAAGGACACAGCGGGACACAAAGGGATACACAGCGAGGACACAGCGTAACACATGGGGACCCAGCGGGACCCAGCGGGGGACCCAGCGAGGACACAGCGGGACACAAATGGGGACACAGAAAGGACTCAGCAGGACACAGCGTGAAAGAGCGGGACACAGCGGGGGACACAGCCCGGGACACAGCGGGACACAGCAGGGACACAGCGGGGACACAGCGGTACACACTGGGGACACAGCGGGACACAGTTGGTCACAGCGGGGACACAGTGTGGGACACAGCCAGGACACAGCGGGACACAGAGGGATACACAGAGAGGACACAGCGTGACACATGGGGACACAGCGGGACACAGCGGGGGACACAGTGAGGACACAGCGGGACACAAATGGGGACACAACAAGGACACAGCGGGACTCAGCGGGAAAGAGCGGGACCCAGCGGGGGACACAGCCAGGGACACAGTGGGACACAGCGGGGGAAACAGCAGGGACACATCGGGTCACAGCGGGGACAGAGTGGGGGACACAGCAAGGACACAGCGGGACACAAAGGGATACACAGCGAGGACACAGCGTAACACATGGGGACCCAGCGGGACCCAGCGGGGGACCCACGAGGACACAGCGGGACACAAATGGGGACACAGCAAGGACACAGCAGGACACAGCGTGAAAGAGCGGGACACAGCGGGGGACACAGCCGGGGACACAGTGGGACACAGCAGGGGACACAGCGGGGACACAGCAGGACACACTGAGGACACAGCGGGACACAGTGGGACACATCTGGCAACACAGCAGGACACTGCGGGGTACACAGCGGAACACAGCGGGACACAGCGGGACACAGCGGGATACAGCGGGGACACAGCGAGTACACAGCGGGACACAGCCGGACACAGCAGGACACAGAGGGGAACACAGCGGGGGACACAGCGGGACAGAGCGGGACACAGCGGGGTACACAGTGGGACACATCGGGCATACAGCAAGGACACAGTGGGACACAGTGGGGGACAGAGCAGGATATTGCGAGGGACACAGCGGGACACAGCGGGACAGAGCTGGAAACACAGCGGGATATAGCAGGGGACACAACGAGGACAAAGCGGGACACAGAGGCACACAGCAGAGGACACAGCAAGGCCACAGCGGGACACAACCGGGGACACAGCAGGGGACACAGCAGGACACAGGGGTACACAGCGGGACACAGCGGGGACATAGCGGGGGACACAGCGGGACACAAAGGGGGACCCAGCGTTACACAGCGGGGACACAGCGGGACACAGCAGGGACACAGCAGGGGACACAGCAGGACACAGAGCGGAACAAAGGATGCACACAGCGGGACACAGCGGGGGACACAGCGGAACAAAGCGGGACACAGTGGGGACAGAGTGGGACACAGCGGCGACACAGCGGGGGACACAGCGAGGACACAGCGGGGACACCGCGGGACACAGCAGCGACACAGCGGAACACAGCGTGGGACAGAGCGGGACACAGCCTGGGACAGAGTGGGACACAGCGTGGACACAGCGGGACACAGCGAGACAGAGCAGTGACAAAGAGGCAACACAGTGGGACACATCGGGACACAGCGGGACACAGCGGTGGACAGAGGGGACACACCGGTGGAAAACGGGGACAGAGCGGGACACAGCGGGGGACAGAGCAGGGGACACAGAGCCGCACACAGCGGGAGAGAGTGGAACACAGCAGGGACACAGGGGGGGACAGTGGGGACAAACCGGGGAAAAACGGGGACACAGGGGGACACAGCTGGGACACAGCGAGGACACAGCGGGACACAGCGGGGACACAGCAAGTACACAGCGGGACACAGCTGGACACAGCAGGACACAGAGGGGAACACAGCGGGGGACACAGCGGGTCAGAGCGGGACACAGCGGGGTACACAGTGGCACACATCGAGGATACAGCATGGACACAGCAGGACACAGCGGGGGACACAGCAGGATATAGCGGGGGACACAGCGGGACACAGCGGGGACTCAGCGGGACAGAGCGGGGAACACAGCGGGATATAGCAGGGGACACAACGAGGACAAAGAGGGACACAGAGGGACACAGCAGGGGACACAGCAAGGCCACAGCGGGACACAGCGGGACACAGCGGGGGACACAGCAGGGGACAAAGCAGGACACAAGGGGACACAGCGGGACACAGAGGGGACACAGAGGGACACAGCGGGACCCAAAGGGGGACCCAGCGTTACACAGCGGGTACACAGCGGGACACAGCGGGGATACAGCGGGGGACACAGCGGGGACACAGCGGGGACACAGCGGGACACATCAGCGACACAGCTGAACACAGCGGGGGACACAGCGAGGACACAGCAGGACACAGCGGGATACACAGAGGCAGACACAGCGGTACACTTCGGGATACAGCGGGGACACAGCGGGGGACAGCGGGGACACACATGCAGTCAGCGGGGACACAACGGGACAGAGCGGGGGACATCGGGGACACAGCGGGACACAGCGGGACACAGCGGGACACAGCAGGGACACAGCAGGGACACAGTGGGTCACAGCGGGGTCACAGTGTGGGACACAGCGAGGACAAAGCGGGACACAGAGGGATACACAGAGAGGACACAGCGTGACACATGGGGACACATGGGGACACAGCGGGGGACACAGTGAGGACACAGCGGGACACAAATGGGGACACAGCAAGGACACAGTAGGACACAGCGGGAAAGAGCGGGACACAGCTGGGGACACAGCCGGGGACACAGCGGGACACAGCAGGGGACACAGCGGGGACACACAGGGGACAGCAGGCACACAGCGGGACACAGCGGAACACAGCAGGACACAGAGGGACACAGCGGGGAACACAGCGGGGGACACAGCGGGACACAGCGGGACACAGCAGGGGAAACAGCAGGGTCACATCGGGTCACAATGGGGACACAGTGGTGGACACAGCAAGGACACAGCGGGACACAGAGGGGGACACAGCGAGGACACAGCGTGACACATGGGGACACAGCGGGAACCAGCGGGGGACCCAGCGAGGACACAGCGGGACACAAATGGGGACATAGCAAGGACACAGCAGGACACAGCGTGAAAGAGCGGGACACAGCGGGGGACACAGCGGGGGACACAGCGGGACACAGCAGGGGACAAAGCAGGGACACAGCGGAACACACTGGGGACACAGCAGGACACAGCGCGACACAAAGGGACACAGCAGGGACACAGCGGGGGACACAGCGGGACACAAAGGGGGACACAGCGTTACACAGCGGGGACAAGCGGGACACAGCGGGGGACACAGCAGTGGACACAGAGCCGCACACAGCGGGAGAGAGTGGAACACAGCAGGGACACAGCGGGGACACAGCGGGACATCGCGGGGACAAAGCGAGGACAGAGTGGGACACAGAGGTACACAGCGCGGGACACAGCGGGGAACAGTGGGGACAAACCGGGGTACAACAGGGACACAGCGGGACAGCTGGGACACAGCGAGGACACAGCGGAACACAGCGGGGACACAGCGAGTACACAGCGGGACACAGCCGGACACAGCAGGACACAGAGGGGAACACAGAGGGGGACACAGCGGGACAGAGCAGGACACAGCGGGGTACACAGTGGGACACATCGGGGATACAGCAGGGACATAGCGGGACACAGCGGGACACAGCGGGGGACACAGCGGGATATAGCGGGGGACACAGCGGGACACAGCGGGGACACAGCGGGACAGAGCTGGGAACACAGCGGGATATAGCAGGGGACACAACGAGGACAAAGCGGGACACAGAGGGACACAGCAGAGGACACAGCAAGGCCACAGCGGGACACAGCGGGGGACACAGCAGTGGACACAGCAGGACACAGGGGGACACAGCGGGACACAGCGGGGACACAGCGGGGGACACAGCGGGACACAAAGGGGGACCTAGTGTAACACAGCGGGGACACAGCGGGACACAGCGGGGACACAGCAGGGGACACAGCAGGACACAGAGGGGAACAAAGGGGGCACACAGCGGGACACAGCGGGACAAAGCAGGACACAGTGGGGACAGAGTTGGACACAGCGGGGACACAGCGGGGGACACAGCGGGGACACAGCGGGGACACAGCGGGACACACCAGGGACACAGCGGGGACACCGCGGGACACAGCAGCGACATAGCAGAACACAGCGGGGGACACAGCGGGACACAGCCTGAGACAGAGCGGGACACAGCGTGGACACAGCGGGACACAGCAGTGACAAAGCGGCGACACAGCGGGACACATCGGGACACAGCGGGACACAGCGGTGGACAGAGGGGACACACCGGTGGAAAACGGGGACACAGAAGGACAGCGCGGGGGTCACAGTGGGAAACAGCGTGGACAGAGGGGGACACAGGGGACGACACAGACGGACACAGCGGAACACAGCAGGACAGAGCGGGGACACAGCGGGGACAAAGCGGGGGACACAGTGGGGGACACAGCGGTAAACAGCGGGGGACACAGCGGGACTCAGCTGGGCACACATCAAAGGACACAGCGGGTGACACAGCGAGGGAAACAGCGGGAAACAGCGGGGGACACAGCGAGGACACAGCAGGTCAAAGCGGGATACACAGAGGCAGACACAGTGGTACACATCGGGACACAGTGGGGACACAGCGGGACACAGCGAGACCCAGCGGGGACACAGCGGGACACAGCGGGGGACACTGCATGGACACAGCAAGTCACAGTGGGGAAATAGTGGGGGACACAGCAGGGGACACAGCAGGATACAGAAGGACACATTAGAGGACACAGCGGGACACAGGAGGACACAGAGGGGACACAGCGGGGAAACCGCGGGGGACACAGTGGGACACTGCGGGGACACAGAGGGACTTAGCGGTTACACAGTGAGGACACACCAGGGACACAGAGGGACACAGCGGGGAAACAGTGAGGACACAGTGGGACACAGCGGGGAACACAGCGGGGGACACAACAGCGGGACACAACGGGGGACACAGCATGGACACAGCAAGTCACAGCGGGGAAATAGTGGGGGACACAGCGGGATACAGAAGGACACAGCAAGGACACAGCAGGATACAGGAGGACACAGCGGGGACACAGCGGGGAAACAGCGGGGGACACAGTGGGACACTTCGGGGACACAGAGGTACTTAGCGGTTACACAGTGAGGACACACCAGGGACACAGCGGGACACAGCAGGGACACAGCAGGGACACAGCGGGACCCAGCGGGACCCAGCGGGGACACAGTGGGGACACATCGGGACACAGCGGGGGACACAGCAGGGGAAACAGGGGGGACAGCGAGGACACAGAGGGACACAGCAGGACACAGCGGGGAAACAGCAAGGACACAACGGGACACAGCGGGACATAGCAGGGAACAAGCAGGGGACACAGCGGGACACAGCGGGCCACAGCGGGCACAAAGTGGGGGACAAAGCAGGGACACAGCGGGACACAGAGGGACAAAACGGGACACAGAGGGCCACAGCAGGACACAGCGGGGACACAGCAGGGGACACAGCGGGGGACAACGGGGACACAGCCGGACACAGCAGGACACAGCGGGAAACAGCGGGGACACAGCGAGGACACAGCGGGACACAGTGGGACACAGAAGGGACACAGAAGGGGACAACAGGGTGACACAGCGGGGACACAGTGGAGCACAGTGGGGACACAGCGGGGGACAGCATGGAGACACAGGGGGACAAAGCGGGAACACATCGGTACATAGAGGGACACAGGGGGTACACAGCAGGACACAGCGGGACACAGCGGGAAACACAACCGGACACAGCGGGGGACACAGCGGTACACAGCGGGGGACACAGCGGGACAAAGCGGGACACAGTGGAGACAGAATGGGACACAGCGGGGACACAGCCGGGGATACAATGGGGACACAGCGAGACACACCAGGGACACAGCGGGGACACAGCCGGACACAGCAGCGACACAGCAGAACACAGCAGGGTACACAGCGGGACACAGCCAGGGACAGAGCGGGACACAAGGTGGACACAGCGGGACACAGCGAGACACAGCAGTGACAAAGCGGCGACACAGCGGGACACATCGGGACACATCGGGAGACAGAGGGGACACACCGGTGGACAACGGGGACACAGCAGGACAGCGCGGGGGTCACAGTGGGAAACAGCGGGGACACTGAGTGACACAGCGGGACACAGCGGGACAGAGTGGGGACACAGCTTTCACAAAGCGGGGGACACAGTGGGGGACACAGCGGTAAACAGCGGGGAACACAGCGGGACTCAGCTGGGGACACATCAAAGGACACAGCGGGTGACACAGCGGGGAAAACAGCGGGAAACAGCGGGGGACACAGCGAGGACACAGCAGGACACAGCGGGATACACAGCAGGACACAGCGGGGTACACAGAGGCAGACACAGCGGTACACATTGGGACACAGCGTGGACACAGCGGGACACAGCGGGGACACAGCAGGACACAGCGGGGAAACAGCGGGTACACATCGGGGACAGAGCGGGGGACACAGTGGGACACAGCGGGGACACAGAGGGACTCAGCGGTTACACAGCGAGGACACACCAGGGACACAGCGGACACAGCGGAGACAAAGCGGGTACACAGTGAGACACAGCGAGGACACAGCGGGACACAACGTGAGAGAGTGGGACACAGCGGGGGACATAGCTGGGGACCCAGCGGGACACAGCAGGGGACACAGAGGGGACACAGCGGGACACAGTGGGGACAAAGCGGGAACACAGCGGGACACAGCGGGAAAAAGTGGGACACAGCGGGGGACACAGCCGGGGACACAGCGGGACACAGCGAGACACAACGGGGGACACAGCAGGGACAGATCGGGTCACAGCGGGGACACAGTGGGGGACACAGCAAGGACACAGCGGGACACAGAGGGATACACAGCGAGGACACAGCGGGACACATGGGGACCCAGCGGGACCCAGCGGGGGACCCAGCGAGGACACAGTGGGACACAAATGGGGACACAGCAAGGACACAGCAGGACACAGCGTGAAAGAGCGGGACACAGCGGGGGACAAAGCTGGGGACACAGCGGGACGCAGCAGGGGACACAGCGGGGACACAGCGGGGGACATCGGGCGACACAGCAGGACACTGCGGGGTACACAGCGGGACACAGAGGGGCACACAGCGGGACACAAAGGGGGACACAGTGTTACACAGCGGGGACACAACGGGACACAGTGGGGACACAGCAGGGGACACAGCAGGACACAGAGGGGACAAAGGGGGCACACAGCTGGACACAATGGGACACAGCGGGGTACACAGCGGGACACAGCGGGGACACAGCAGGGGCACAGTGGGAAACAGCGGGACACAACGGGGGACAAAGGGACACAGCAGGGACACAGCGGTTGACACAGCGGGACACAAAGGGGGACACACCGTTACACAGCGGGGACACAGCGGGACACAGCGGGGACACAACAGGGGACACAGCAGGGCACAGAGGGGAACAAAGGGGGCACACAGCGGGACACAGTGGGACACAGCATGGTACACAGCGGGACACAGCGGGGACACAGCAGGGGCACAGTGGGAAACAGCGGGACACAGCGTGGGACAAAGCGGGACACACGGGATACAGCGGGACACAGCGGGGGACACAGCTGGGGACACAGAGCCGCACACAGCGGGAGAGAGTGGAACACAGCAGGGACACAGCGGGACATCGCGGGGATAAAGCGAGGACAGAGCGGGACACAGAGGTACACAGAGTGGAACACAGCGGGGGACAGTGGGGACAAACCGGGGAACAACGGGGACACAGCGGGACACAGCTGGGACACAGCGAGGACACAGCGGGACACAGCGGGGACACAGCGAGTACACAGCGGGACACAGCCGGACACAGCAGGACACAGAGGGGAACCCTGCAGGGGACACAGTGGGGGACACAGTGTGGGACACAGCAGGACACTGCTGGGGACACAGCGAGGACACAGCAGGACACAGCGGGGGACACAGCGGGGGACAGCGGGGACACACATGCAGACAGCGGGGACACAACGGGACATAGCGGCGGACATCGGGGACACAGCGGGACACAGCAGGACACAGCGGGACACAGCAGGGACACAGCGGGGACACAGCGGGGACACAGCGGGGGACACAGTGGGACACAGCGGGGACAAAGAGGGACTCAGCGGTTACACAGTGAGGACACACCAGGGACACAGTGGCACACAGCGG
>NW_012285785.1:0-3581 GCF_000151885.1 Dipodomys ordii
GCGGGACACAGCCAGACACAGCGGTAACAGAGCTGGGACACAGTGGGGGACACAGCGGGGACACAGGGAACACAGCGGGGGACACAGCGGGGACACAGCCGGGACACAGGTGTACACAGCGGGACAGAGGGGGGACTCAGCGGGACACAAGGGACACAGCTGGACACAGCGGGATACACAACGGGAAACAGCAGGGACAGAGCGGGACACAGAGGGGGAGAAAGCGGGAGACACAGCGGGACACAGCGGGGACACAGCGGGACACTGTGGGACACAGTGCGGACAGATTGGGACACAGCGGGGACAAAGCAGAGGACACAGCGGGGAACAAATCGAGACACCACGGGACACAGCAGGACACAGCGGGGACACAACGGGGTCACTGCGCGGACACAGCAGGACACTACGGGGGACACAGCGAGGACACAGCGTGATACAGCGGGAGACACAGCGGGACATATCGGGACACATCGGGGACACAGCGGGACACACTGAGATTCAGCGGGGACACAGAGGGGACACAGCGGGGACTCAGTAATGACACAGCTGGGGACACAGCGGGACACAGCAGGGGACACAGCGGGGAACAAAGAGGCGGACACAGCGGGACACAGCAAGGACACAGCGGGAGACAGAGCGGGACACAGCGTGGACACAGAGGGACACAGCGAGAAACAGCGGTGACAAAGCGGGGACACAGCAGGACACAGCGGGGACACAGCGGGGGACACAGCGGGACACATCCAGACACAGTGGTAACAAAGCTGGGACACAGCGGGACACAGTGGGACACAGTTGGGGACACAGCGGGGACACAGCAGTGACACAGCGGGACTCACTGGGACTCAGCGGGGACACAGCGGGGACACAGCGGGGACTCAGCAATGACACAGCGGGGACACAGCAGGACACAGCGGGACACATCGGGACACAGCAGGGACCAAGCGGGACACCCCTGGAAACAGCATGGGACAAAGTGAGAACAGAGCGGGACACAGCGTCGACACTGCGGGGGACAGAGCAGGACACAGTGTGATACAGCGGGAGACACAGCGGGACACAGCGGGACACATCGGGGACACAGCGGGACACATCGGGGACACAGCGGGGACACAGCGGAACACAGCAGGCACACAGAGGGATACAGCGGGGGACATTGGGACTCAGCGGGGACACAGAGGGGACACAGCAAGGACACTGCGGGGGACAGAGCAGGACACAGCAGGACACAGCGGAGACAAAGTGGGACACAGCGGGGACACAGCGGGGACACAGCGGGACACAGCGGGACACAGCGGGACACAATGGGACTCAGCGGGGGACACAGAGGGACACAGCGGGGGACATAGAGGCGGACACAGCGGGACACACTAGGACACAGCGGAACACAGCTGAGGACACAGCGGGGACACAGCGGGACACAGCGGGGACACAGCGGGGGTCATAGAGAGCACACAGTGGGTCACAGGAGGACAAAGCAGAGACACAGGGGGGACACTGCTGGGGAAACAGTGGGACAGAGCAGGGGACAAAGCGGAACACAGCGTGACACAGCGGGGACACAGCGGGGGACACAGCGAGGACACAGCGGGAAACAGCATGGACACAGCGGCGGACAGCGGGGACACAGCGGGACACAGCGGGGACACAGCGGGGACAAAGATGGGGACAGCAGGGAGACACATAGGGACAAAGTGGGACACAGCGGGGACATAGCGGAACACAGCGGGGCCAAGGCAGTGGACACAACGGGACACAGCGGGGACACAGCGGGACACAGCAGGGACACAGCGGACACAGCGGGGGTCATAGAGAGGACACAGTGGGTCACAGGAGGACAAAGCGGAGACACAGGTGGGACACTGCTGGGGACACAGTGGGACAGAGCAGGGGACACAGCGGGACACAGCGTGACACAGCGGGGACACAGCGGGGGACACAGCGAGGACACAGCGGGAAACAGCGTGGACACAGCGGCGGACAGCAGGGACACAGCGGGACACAGCGGGGACACAGCGGGGGACAAAGCGCGGACACAGCGGGACACAACGGGGGACACAGCGAGAACACAGCGCGATACAGCGGGGGACACAGCGGGACACAGCAGGACAAAACGGGTCAAAGCGGGGCACTGCGGGGGACAGCGTGGACACAGCGGGACACAGCGGGGACACAGCGGGACACAGCGGGGACACAGCAGGGACAAAGACAGGGACAGCAGGGAGACACATCGGGACACAGTGGGACACAGCGGGGACACAGCGGAACACAGCGGGGCCAAGGCAGTGGATACAACGGGACACAGCGGGAGACACAGTGGGACACAGCGCGACACAGCGGAGACACAGCGGGGGACACAGCGAGGACACAGCGGGACACACAATGTACACATCGGGGGACAGCGGGGACACAGCGGGACACAGCAGGACACAGCGGGGCACATAGCGGGGACCCAGCGGGACCCAGCGGGGACACAGCGGAGGACACAGCGCGGACACAGCGGGACACAACAGGGGACACAGCGAGGACATAGCGTGATACAGCGGGAGACACAGCGGGACACAGCGGGACACAGCGGGGACACAGCGGGGACACAGCGGGACACAGCAGGCACACAGCAGGATACAGCGGGGGACAGAGCGGGACACAGAGTGGACACAGAGGGACACAGCGAGAAACAGCGGTGACAAAGCAGGGACACAGCAGGACACAGCGGGGACACAGCGGGGACGCAGCGGGGGACACAGCGGGACACAGCCAGAAACAGTGGTAACAAAGCTGTGACACAGCGGGACACAGCAGTACACAGTGGGACACAGCTGGGGACACAGCGGGGACACAGCGGGACACAGCGGGACACACTGGGACTCAGCGGGGACACAGAGGGGACACAGCAAGGACACTGCGGGGGACAGAGCAGGACACAGCGGGACACAGCGGAGACAAAGCGGGACACAGCGGGGACACAGCGGGGACACAGAGGGACACAGCGGGACACAATGGGACTCAGCGGGGGACATAAAGGTGGACACAGCGGGACACACCAGGACACAGCCGAACACAGCTGGGGATACAGCGGGGACACAGCGGGACACAGCGGGGACACAGCGGACACAGCGGGGGTCATAGAGAGGACAAAGCGGGTCACAGGGGGACAAAGCGGAGACTCAGGGGGGACACTGCTGGGGACACAGTGGGACAGAGCAGTGGACACAGCGGGACACAGCGGGACACAGCGGGGACACAGCGGGGGACACAGCGAGGACACAGTGCGATACAGCGTGGACAAAGCGGCAGACAGTGGGTACACGGCAGACACAGCTGGGACACAGCGGGGACAAAGACGGGGACAGCATGGAGACACATCTGGACACAGTGGGACACAGCGGGGACACAGCGGAATACAGCGGGGCCAAGGCAGTGGACACAACGGGACACAGCGGGAGACACAGTGGGACACAGCGCGACACAGCGGAGACACAGCAGGGGACACAGTGAGGACACAGCGGGACACACAATGTACACATCGGGGGATAGTTGGGACACAGCGGGACACAGTGGGGCACATAGCGGGGACACAT
>NW_012285786.1:0-5856 GCF_000151885.1 Dipodomys ordii
ACAGTGGGACACAGCGGGGACACAGCGGGACACAACGGGACACAGCGGGGACACAGCGGTGACACAGTGGTGACACAGTGGAACAGAGCGGGGACACATCGGGACACAGTGGGACACAGCTGGACACAGGGGGAGACAGAGAGGGAGACAGCGGGACACTGTGGGACTCGGTGGGGACACAGAGGGGACACAGCAAGTATACTGCGGGGGACAGAGCGGGACACATCGGGGACACAGCAGGGACACAGCGGGACACAGCGGGGTCCCAGCGGGACACAGCTGGACACAGCGGGGACAAAGTGAGAACAGAGCGGGACACAACGTCGACCCAGCGGGGACACAGCAGGACACAGCGGGGGAGAGCGGGGACACAGCGGGACACAGCGGGGACATAGCGATGACACATCGGGACACAGCAGGGCCAAGGCAGTGGACACAACGGGACACAGTGGGAGACACAGTGGGACACAGCGGGACACAGCGCGATGCAGCAGAGACACAGCGGGTTACACAGCGAGGACACAGCGGGACACACAATGTTCACATCGGGGGACAGCGGGGACACAGCGGGACACAGCGGGACACAGCGGGGACACAGCGGGGACAAAGCGTGGGACAGCAGGGAGACACAGAGGAACACAGCGGGACACAGCAGGGACACAGCGGGGGAAACAGCGGGGACCCAGCGGTACACAGAGGGACACAGCGGGGACTCAGCGGGACACAGCAGGACACAGCGGGAGACACAGCAGGACACAGCTGGGGACACAGCGGGACACTGCAGGACACAGTGGGGACAGAGCGGTACACAGCGGGGACACAGCAGAGGACACAGCGGGGGACAAAGCGAGACACCACGGGACACAGCGGGACACAGCGGGGACACAGCGGGACACAGCGGTGGACACAGCGGGACACAGCGGGATACAGCGGGGGACATAGAGGCGGACAAAGCAGGACACAGCGGGACACAGCGGGACACAGCTGGGGACACAGCGGCGACACAGCGGGACACAGCGGGAACACAGCAGGGGACAAAGCACGGACATAGCGGGACACAACGGGGGACACAGCGAGGGCAGAGCGGGATACAGTGGGGGACACAGCGGGATAGAGAGGGACAAAAAGGGACACAGCGGGACACTGCGGGGGACAGCGGGGACACAGCGGGGACACAGCGATGACACAGTGGAACAGAGCGGGGACACAGCGGGACACAGTGGGACACAGCTGGACACAGGGGGAGACACAGCGGGAGACAGCGGGACACTGTGGGACTCAGCGGGGACACAGAGGGGACACAGCAAGTACACTGCGGGGGACACAGCGGGACACATCGGGGACACAGCAGGGACACAGCGGGACACAGCGGGGTCCCAGCGGGACACAGCTGGACACTGCGGGGACAAAGTGAGAACAGAGCGGGACACAGCGTTGACCCAGCGGGGACACAGCAGGACACAGTGGGGGAGAGCGGGGACACAGAGGGACACAGCGGGACACAGCGGGGACACAGCGAGGACACAGCGGGACACAGCAGGGCCAAGGCAGTGGACACAGCGGGACACAGTGGGAGACACAGTGGGACACAGCGGGACACAGCGCGACACAGCGGAGACACAGTGGGGAACACAGCGAGGACACAGTGGGACACACAATGTTCACATGGGGGGAGAGCGGGAACACAGCGGGACACAGCGGGACACAGCGGGGACACAGTGGGGACAAAGCTTGGGACAGCATGGAGACACAGCGGGACACAACAGGACACAGCGGGGACACAGCAGGGACACAGAGGGACACAGCGGGGAATATAGAGGCGGACAAATCTAGACACAGCGGGACACAGCGGGACACAGCTGGGGACACAGCAGCGACACAGGAGGACACAGCGTGGACACAGCGGGGGACAAAGTGCGGACATAGCGGGACACAACGGGGGACACAGCGAGGACACAACGGGATACAGTGGGGAACACAGCGGGAGACAGCAGGACGAAACGGGACACAGCGGGAAACTGGGGGGACAGCGGGGACACAGCGGGGACACAGTGGTGACACAGTGGAACAGAGCGGGGACACAGCGGTACACAGTGGGACACAGCTGGACACAGGGGGAGACACAACGGGACACAGCGGGGACAGAGCGGGACACAGAGGGGGACAAAGCAGGAGACACAGCGGGACACAGCGGGGACACAGTGGGACACTGCGGGACACAGTGGGGACAGAGCAGGTCACAGCGGGGACACAGCGGAGGACACAGCGGGGGACAAAGCGAGACAACACGGAACACAGCGGGACACAGCGGGGACACAGCGGGGACACAGCGGGGACTCAGCGGGGACTGAGCAATGACACAACGGGGGACACTGCGGGACACGGGGGGGACACAGAGGGGGACAAAGAGGCGGACACAGCGGGACACAGCGGGACACATCGGGGACACAGCAGGGACACAGCGGGACACAGCGGGGACCCAGCGGGACAGAGCTGGACACAGTGGGGACAAAGTGAGAACAGAGCGGGACACAGCGTCGACCCAGCGGGGACACAGCAGGACACAGTGGGGGAGAGCGGGGACACAGAGGGACACAGCGGGACACAGCGGGGACACAGTGAGGACACAGCGGGTCACAGCGGGACACAGCGGGGCCAAGGCAGTGGAAACAACGGGACACCGTGGGAGACACAGTGGGACACAGCGGGACACAGCGCGACACAGCGGAGACATAGCGGGGGGCACAGCGAGGACACAGCGGGACACACAATGTACACATCGGGGGACAGCGGGGACACAGCGGGACACAGCGGGACACAGAGGGGACACAGCGGGACACTGCGGGACACAGTGGGGACAGAGCGGGACACAGCGGGGACACATCAGAGGACACAGCGGGGGACAAAGCGAGACACCACGGGACACAGCGGGACACAGAGGGGACACAGCGGGGAAACAGCGGGGACACAGCGAGGACACAGCGGAACACAGCGTGGCCACAGCGGTGGACAGCGGGGACACAGCGGAACACAGCGGGGACACAGCGGGGACAAAGACGGGGACAGCAGGGAGACACAATGGGACACAGTGGAACAAAGCGGGGATACAGCGGAGGACACAGCGGGGGACAAAGCGAGACACCACGGGACACAGCGGGACACATCGGGACACAGCGGGGACTCAGCAATGACACAGTGGGGGACACTGCGGGACACGGGGGGGGACACAGTGGGGGACAAAGAGGCGGACACAGCGGGACACAGCGGGACACATCGGGGACACTGCAGGGACACAGTGGGACACAGCGGGGACCCAGCGGGACAGAGCTGGACACAGTGGGGACAAAGTGAGAACAGAGCTGGACACAGCGTCGACCCAGAGGGGACACAGCAGGACACAGCGGGGGAGAGCGGGGATACAGAGGGACACAGCGGGACACAGCGGGGACACAGCGAGGACACAGCGGGACACAGCGGGACACAGCGGGGCCAAGGCAGTGGACACAACGTGACACCGTGGGAGACACAGTGGGACACAGCGAGACACAGCGCGACACAGCGGAGACATAGCGGGGGATACAGCGAGGACACAGCGGGACACACAATGTACACATCGGGGGACAGCGGGGACACAGCGGGACACAGCGGGACCCAGCGGCAGACAGCCGGGACACAACGGGACACAGCGCGGACACAGCGGGGACAAAGCGTGGGACAGCAGGGAGACACAGCGGGACACAGCGGGACACAGTGGGACACAGCGGAACACAGCGGGGGACCCAGCGGGGATACAGCCGGGACACAGGGGTACACAGTGGGACAGAGCGGGGACACAGCGGGACACAGTGGGACACAGCTGGACACAGCGGGAGACACAACGGGACACAGTGGGGACAGAGCAGGACACAGAGGGGGACAAAGCGGGAGACACAGCGGGACACAGTGGGGACACAGCAGGACACTGCGGGACACAGTGGGGACAGAGCGGGACACAGCAGGGACACAGCAGAGGACACAGAGGGGACAAAGCGAGACACCGCGGGACACAGCGGGACACAGAGGGGACACAGCGGGGACACAGCAGGGACAGAGCGAGGACACAGCGGAACACAGCGTGGCCAGAACGGCGGACAGCGGGGACACAGTGTGACACAGCGGGGACACAGCGGGACACAGCGGGGACACAGCGGGACACTGCAGGACACAGTGGGGACAGAGCGGGACACAGCGGGGACACTGCGGGGACTCAGCAATGACACAGCGGGGGACACTGCGGGACACGGGGGGGACACAGCGGGGGACAAAGAGGCGGACACAGCGGGACACATCAGGGACACAGCAGGGACACAGCAGGACACAGCGGGGACCCAGCGGGACACAGCTGGACACAGTGGGGACAAAGTGAGAACAGAGCAGGACACAGCGTCGACCTAGCGGGGACACAGCAGGACACAGCGGGGGCAGCGGGGACACAGAGGGACTCAGCGGGACACAGCGGGGACACAGCGAGGACACAGCGGGACACAGCGGGACACAGCGGGGCCAAGGCAGTAGACACAACTGGACACAGTGGGAGACACAGTGGGACACAGCGGGACACAGCGCGACACAGCGGAGACAGAGCGGGGGACACAGTGGGACACACAATATTCAGATCGGGGGACAGCGGGGACACAGCGGGACACAGCGGGACAGAGCCGGGACACAGCGGCGGACAGCCAGGACGCAGTGGGACACAGCGGGGACACAGCGGGGACAAAGACAGGGACAGCAGGGAGACACAGCGGGACACAGTGGGACACAGCGGGGACACACCGGAACACAGCGGGGGACACAGCAGGGACACAGCCGGGACACAGGGGTACAGAGCGGGACACAGCGGGGACACAGCGGGACACAGTGGGACACAGCTGGACACAGCGGGAAACACAACGGGACACAGCGGGGACAGAGCGGGACACAGAGTGGGACAAAGCGGGAGCCACAGCGGGACACAGCAGGGACACAGCGGGACACTGCGGGACACAGTCTGGACAGAGCGGGACACAGCGGGGACACAGCGGAGGACACAGCGGGGGACAAAGCGAGACACCACTGGACACAGCGGGACACAGAGGGGACACAGTGGGGACACAGTGGGGACACTGCGGGGACTCAGCAATGACACAGCGGGGGACACTGCGGGACACGGGGGGACACAGCGGGGGACAAGGAGGCAGACACACAGGGACACAGCGGGACACAGCGGGGACACAGAGGGACACAGCGGGACACAGCAGGGACACAGCGAGGAAACAGCGGGACACAGCGGGACACAGCAGGGCCAAGGCAGTGGACACAACTGGACACAGTGGGAGACACAGTGGGACACAGCGGGACACAGCGCGACACAGCAGAGACATAGCGGGGGACACAGCGAGGACACAGCGGGACACACAATGTATACATCTGGGGACAGCGGGGACACAGTGGGAAACAGCGGGACACAGCGGGACACAGCAGGACACAGCGGGGGACACAGCAGAACACAGCGGGGAACACAGCGGGACACTGCGGAACACAGTGGGGACAGAGCGGTACACAGCGGGGACACAGCAGAGGACACAGAGGAGGACAAAGTGAGACACCACGGGACACAACGGGACACAGAGGGGACACAGCGGGGACACAGCGAGGACACAGCGGAACACAGCGTGGACACAGAGGTGGACAGCGGGGACACAGCGGGACACCGCGGGGACTCAGCGGGGACAAAGACGGGGACAGCAGGGAGACACAATGGGACACTGTGGAACAAAGCGGAGACACAGCGGAACACAGCGGGGGACACAGCAGGGACACAGCCGGGACACAGGA
>NW_012285787.1:0-2892 GCF_000151885.1 Dipodomys ordii
TCGGGACACAGCGGGACACAGCGGGGACACAGAGGGGGACCCTAGCGAGTACACAGCAGGACACAGCGTGGACACAGTGGCGGACAGCGGGGTCACAGCGGGACACAGCGGGGACACAGCGGGGACAAAGACGGGGACAGCATGAGACACAGCGGGACACAGTGGGACAGAGCGTGGACACAGCGGAACACAGCGGGGGACACAGAGGGGACACAGCCGGGACACAGGGGTACACAGCGGGACAGAGCGGGGACTCAGCGGGACACAGTGGGACACAGCTGGACACAGCAGGGACACAGCCGAGGACACAGCGGGGGACAAAGCGAGACACCACGGGACACAGCAGGACACAGCGGGGACACAACCGGGGTCACAGCGCGGACACAGCGGGACACAACGGGGGACACAGCGAGGACATAGTGGGATACAGCTGGAGACACTGCGGGACACAGCAGGACACATCGGGGACACAGCGGGGACACAGCGGGACACAGCGGGGGTCATAGCGGGACACTGCGGGACACAGCGGGGAAACTGCGGGGGATAGCGGGGACACATGGGGACACAGCGGGGGACAGCGGGGACATAGCAGGACACAATGGGACACAGCGGGGACACAGCGGGGGAAAGCAGGGACACAGCGTTACACAGCGAGGACACAGTGGGGAACAGCGGGGAACACAGCGTGATACAGCGGGGACACAGCGGGATACAGTGGGCCACAGCGGGGGACACAGCGGGACATAGCGGGACACAGAGGGACACAGCGAGAAACAGCGGTGACAAAGCAGGGACACAGCAGGACACAACGGGACACAGCAGGGGACATAGAGGCGGACACAGCGGGACACAGAGGGACACAGCGGGGGACACAGCGGGGACACAGGGGGACACAGATGGGGACACAGCGGGGACACAGAGGGGGACAGCAAGCACACAGCGGGACACAGCGGGACACAGCAAGGGACACAGTGGGACGCAACGGGGGACAAAGCGGCACACAGCGAAACAAAGCGGGAACCAAGCGGGATACAGTGGGAACACAGCGGGGACACACCGGGACACAGCAGGCACACAGCGGGACACAGCGGGGCACAGCAAGGACATAGCAGGGGACACAGCGGGACACAACCGGGACACAGCAGGGACACTGCAGGGACACAGCTGGACACAGCTGAGGACACAGCAGTGGACACAGCGGGGGACACAGTGGGGACACAGCGGGACACAGCGGGGACCCAGCGGGACACAGCGGGACACAGCGGGGACAAAGTGAGAACAGAGCAGGACACAGCGTGGACACAGCGTGGACACAGCGGGACACAGCGGGGGAGAGCGGGGACACAGAGGGACACAGCTGGGACACAGCTGGGACACAGCGGGGACAGCAAGCACACAGCGGGACACAGCGGGACACAGCGGGGAACACAGCGGGGGACGCAGCGGGGGACGCAGCGGGGACACAGCGGGACATATTGGGAACCAAGTGGGACAAAGCGGGGGAAAAAGTGGGAGAAACAGCGGGACACAGCGGGGGACACAGCGGGACACTGGCGGACACACTGGGGTCAGAGCGGGACACAGTGGGGACACAGTAGAGGACACAGTGGGGGAAAAAACGAGACACCACGGGACACAGCAGGACACAGCGGGGACACAACGGGGACATAGCGGGGACAAAGCTGGGACACAGCAAGGACACAGCTGGGGACACATTGGGGACAGAGCAGGACACAGCGGGGACACAGCGGAGAACACAGCAGGGGACAAAGCGAGACACCACGGTACACAGTGGGACACAACGGGGACACAGCGGGGACATAGCGGAGACACAGCGGGGACACAGTGGGGACACAGCAAGGACACAGCGCGGGACACAGCGTGACACAGCCGGGACATCGCGGGACACAGCGGGGACACAGCGGGACACAGCGGGACA
Source organism: Dipodomys ordii (assembly GCF_000151885.1). Lineage (NCBI taxonomy): Eukaryota > Metazoa > Chordata > Mammalia > Rodentia > Heteromyidae > Dipodomys > Dipodomys ordii. The sequence goes on from NW_012285787.1 coordinate 1,940, forward strand.
CAGTGGGACTCAGCGAGGGACACAGTGAGACACAGCGGGGGACACAGAAGGCGACACAGCGGGACACAGTGGGGGACACAGCAAGGACACAGAGGGGGACACAGCGGGACACAGCGGGACACAGCGGGGACACAGCAAGGACACAGCGGGGGACACAGCGGGACACAGCGTGACACAGTGGGGATATAGAGGGACACAGGGGGGACACAGCGGGGACACATCGGGACACAACGGGACACAGCGGGACACAGTGAAACTCAGCGAGGGACACAGCGTGACACAGCGGGGGACATAGAGGCAGACACAGGGGGACACAGAGGGACACAGCGGGACACAGCAGGGGACACAGCAAGGACACAGCGATGACACAGCGCAATAGAGCGGGGGACACAGCGGGACACAGCGGGGACAGCGGGGACACAGCGGGACACAGCGGGGACACAGTGGGGACAAAGTGGGAGACAGCAGGGAGACACACCGGGACACAGTGGGACACAGCAGGGGACACATTGGGACTCAGAGGGGACAAAGCGGGACACACAGCGAGACACAGCAGGGGACACAGCGGGGACACAGCATGCACACAGAGGGGAGACATTGGGACACAGCGGAACACAGTGGGGGACACAGCGAGACACAGCAGGGGACACAGCGGGACACATCAGGACACAGCAGGACACAGCTGGGGACACAGCAGGGACACAGCGGGACACAGCGGGGACACAGCGGACAAAGCAGGGGTCATAGCGAGGACACAGCGGGTCACAGGAGGACAAAGCAGAGACACAGGGGGGACACAGCTGGGAACACAGTGGGACACAGCAGCGGACACAGTGGGGACACAGCGGGGGACACAGCGAGGATACAGCTGGACATAGCGTGGATACAGTGGCGGACAGCGGGGTCACAGCGGGACACAGCGGGACACAGCGGGGACAAAGACGGGGACAGCA
>NW_012285788.1:0-6001 GCF_000151885.1 Dipodomys ordii
CACAGCGGGACACAGTGGGACACAGCGGGTCACAGCGGGGGACACAGCGGGGACACAGCGGGACACAGCGGGGACTCAGCAGGGGACACAGCGCGGACACAGCGGACACAACGGGTTATACAGCGAGGACACAGCGGGATAGAGCGGGGGACACAGCGGGACACAGCGGGACACAGAGGGGGACACAGCCTGGGATAGCGGGGACACACCGGGGAACAGAGGGGACAAAGAGGGACACTGCCGGGGACAGCGGGGACACAGGGGCGACACAGTGGGGACACAGTGGGACACACCGGGGACACAGCGGGGACACAGCGGGACACCGCAGGGACACAGCGGGACACAGCGGGGGACACAGCAGGACACAGCCAGACCCAGCGGTAACAAAGCTGGGACACAGCGGGACACAGCGGGACACAGTGGGACACAGGGGTGACACAGCGGGGGAAAGAGGGCACACCGGGGGACAATGGGGAAACAGCGGGACAGAGCGGGGGTAGCGGGGACACAGCAGGTCACAGCGGGACACAGCGGGGACACAGCGGGGACACAGCGGGGGACAGCATGCACACAGGGGGACACAGCGGGACACAGCAGGTCACAGCTGGGGAAACAGCGGGGGATACAGCAGGAAGCAGCGGGGGACACAGCGGGGACAAAGCGGGACAAAGCGGGGACCCAGCGGGACCCAGTGGGACACAGCGGGGGACACACCGGGATACAGAAGACACACAGCAGGACACAGCGGGACATAGCAGGGACATAGCGGGGGACAGTGGGGGACAAAGTGGGAGACAGAGCGGAACACAGTGGGCTACACAGCGGGACACTGGGGGACACAATGGGGATAGAGGGACACAGCGGGGACACAGCGGAGGACACAGCGGGGGAAAAAGTGAGAGACCACGGGACACAACGGGACAATGCGGGGACACAATGGGGACACAGCGGGGACACAGCGGGGACACAGCAAGGACACAGCGGGGGACACAGCGGGACACAGCGGGACAGAGCGGGGACAGAGCGGGACACAGCGGAGACAAAGCAGGGACACAGCAGAACACAGCGGGACACAGTGGGACACAGTGGGACTCAGCGGGGGACACAGCGGGACACAGTGGGGGACACAGCGGGGGACAAAGGGGCAGATACAGCAGCACAGAGCGGGACACATCGGGGACACAGCGGGGACACAGCAGGACACAGCGGGGACCCAGCGGGACACAGTGGGGGACAGTAAGCACACAGGGGGACACAGCGGGACACAGCGGGGAACACAGTGGGGGATGCAGCGGGGGACAAAGCGGGGACACAGCGGGACATTGTGGGAACCAAGTGGGACAAAGCGGGGGAAACAGCGGGGGACACACCAGGATACAGCAGGGAACAAAGTGGTACACAGCGGGACACAGCGGGACACAGCGGGACACAGCAAGGACATAGCGGGGGAGACAGCGGGACACAGCCGGGACACAGCAAGGACACAGCAGGACACAGCGGAGGACATAGCAGGGGACACAGCGGGGGACACAGCGGGACAAAGCGGGACATAGTGGGACGCAGCGGGGGACAAAGCGGGGACACAGCGGGACAAAGCGGGAACCAAGCGCGATACAGCGGGGGACACACCGGGATACAGCAGGTACACAGCTGGACACAGTGGGACACAGCAAGGACATAGCGGGGGACACAGCGGGAGACAGCCGGGACACAGCAGGACACAGCGGAGGAAACAGCGGAGGACACAGCGGGGGACACAGCGGGGACACAGAGGGACACAGCGGGGACCCAGCGGGACAGAGGTGGACACAGCGGGGACAAAGTGAGAACAGAGCGGGACACAGTGTCGACACAGCGGGGACACAGCGGGACACAGCGGGGGAGAGAGGGGCACATTGGGGGACACAGCAGTGGACACAGCGGGACACAGCGGGGGACACAGCGAGGACACAGCAGGACACAGCGTGGACACAGCGGGGGACAGCGGGGACACAGCGGGACACGGCGGGACACAGCGGGGACACAGCGGGGACAAAGCGGGGGACAGCAGGGAGACACAGCGGGACAAAGCGGGACACATCGGGGACACAGCGGGACACAGCGGGGAACACAGCGGGGACACAGCGGGGACACAACGGTACACAGCGGGACACAGCTGGGACACAGTGGGACACAGCTGGACACAGCGGGAGACAATACGGGACATAGCGGGTGACAGAGAGGGACACAGCGGGGGACAAAGCGGGAGACACAGCGGGACACAACGGGGGACACAGCGGGACACAGGGGGACACAGTGGGGACAGAGGGACACAGCGGGGACACGGCAGAGAACACAGCGGGGGACAAAGTGAGACACCACGGGACACAGCGGGACAAAGCGGAGACACAATGGGGACACAGCGGGGACACAGCGGGGACACAGCAAGGACACAGCGGGGGACAGAGCGGGACACAGCGGGACACAGCGGGGACACAGCAGGACACAGCGGGACACTGCGGGACAAAGTGGGACTCAGTGGGCGACACAGCGGGACACAGCGGGGGACATAGAGGCGGATACAGGGGAACACAGCGGGGACACAGAGGGAAATAGCGGGGGTCATAGCAAGGACACATCGGGACACAGGAGAACCAAGCAGGGACACAGTAGGGACACAGCAGGTGCCACAAAGAGACACAGCAGGGGATACAGCGGGACACAGCGCGACACAGCGGGGACACAGCAGGGGCCACAGCGGGACACAGCGCGACACAGCGGGGACAAAGCAGGGGACACAGCGAGGACACAGAGGGATACAGCGGGGACACAGTGCGACACAGCGGGGGACACAGCGGGGACACAGCGGGACACAGAGGGGACCCAGCGGGACAGAGCGAAACACAGCGGGGACAAAGTGAGAACAGAGCGGGACAAAGCGTCAACACAGCGGGGACAAGAGGGACACAACAGGGTGAGCGGGGACACAGCGGGACACAGCGGGACACAGCGGGCACACAGCGAGGACACAGCGGGACACAGTGGGGGACACAGCAGTGGACACAGCGGGACAATGCGGGGGACACAGCGAGGACACCGCAGGATACAGCGTGGACACAGCGGGGGACAGCGGGGACACAGCGAGACACGGTGGGTCACAGTGGGGACACAGCGGGGACAAAGCGGGGGACAGCAAGGAGACACAGCAGGACACAGGGGGACACAGCGGAGACACAGCGGGGACACAGCAGAACACAGCGGGGACACAGCGGGACACAGTGGGACACAGCGGAGACACAGCGAGACACAGCTGGACACAGCGGGAGACACAATGGGACACACCGGGGGACAGAGCGGGACACAGCGGGGGACAAAGCGGGAGAAACAGCGGGACACAGCGGGGGACACAGCGGGACACTGGGGGACACAGTGGGGACACAGCGGGACACAGAGGAGGACCCAGCAGGGGATAAATCGAGACACCACGGGACACAGAAGGACACAGCGGGGACACAACGGGGACACAGCGGGGACACAGCGGGGACACAGCAAGGACACAGCGGGGACACAACGGGGACACAGCGGGGACACAGCGGGGACACAGCAAGGACACAGCAGGGGACACAGCGGGACACAGCTGGACAGAACGGGGACACAGCGGGACACAGCGGAGACACAGCGGGGACACAGCAGAACACAGCGGGACATAGCGGGACACAGTGGGACTCAGCGGGGGACACAGCGGGACACAGCGGGGGACATAGAGTCGGACAAAGGGGGACAAGGCGGGGACACATTGGGGGTCGTAGCGAGGACACAGCGGGACAGAGCGGGGAACACAGCGGGGACACAGCGGTACACAGCGGAACACAGCGGAGACACAGCGGGAGACAGCGGGGACACAGCGGGACACGGCGGGGCACAGCAGGGACAAAGCGGGAAACAGCGGGGAACACAGCGTGGACACAGCGGGGACACAGCAGTACACAGCGGGACACAGTGGGACTCAGTGGGGGACACAGCAGGACACCGGGGGGGACATAAAGCCGGACACAGGAGGACACAGCGGGGACACAGTGGGGACAGAGGAGGACACAGCGGGACACAGCGGAGGACACAGCAGGGGACACAGCGGGGGACACAGCAGGACACAGCGGGGACACAGCGGGACACAGCGGGACACAGCGGGGACACAGCGGGGTGAGTGGGGACACAGAGGGACACAGCGGGACACAGCAGGGACACAGTGAGGACACAGAGGGACACAGCGGGACACAGCGGGGGACACAGCAGTGGACACAGCGGGACACAGCGGGAGACACAGCGAGGACACAGCAAGACACAGCGTGGACACAGCGGGGGACAGCGGGGACACAGCGGGACACAGCGGGACACAGCTGGGACACAGCGGGGACAAAGCGGGGGACAGCAGGGAGACACAGCCGGACACAGTGGGGCACAGCGGGGACACAGCGGGGACACAGCGGTACACAGCGGGACACAGCGGGGACACAGCGGGGCACAGCGGAACACACAACGGGACACAGCGGGGGACAAAGCGGGACATAGCCTGGGACAAAGCAGGAGACACAGCATGACACATAGGGGGACACAGCAGTGGACACAGTGGGACACAGCGGGGACACAGCGAGGGCACAGCAGGACACATCCTGGACACAGCGTGGACAAAGCGGGGACACAGCGGGACACAGTGGGGGAGTGCGAGGACACAGAGGGACACAGCGGGACACAGCGGGGACACAGCGGGGACACAGCGGGGGACAGCAAGCACACAGCGGGACACAGCAGGACACAGGGGGACACAGCGGGACACAGCGGGGAACACAGCGGGGGACGCAGCGGGGGACAAAGCGCGGACACAGCGGGACATAGTGGGAACCCAGCGGGACAAAGCGGGGGACACAGCGGGGGACACACCAGGATACAGCGGGGAACACAGCGGGACACAGCGGGACACAGCAAGGACATAGCGGGGGACACAGCGGGACACAACCGGGACACAGCAGGGACACAGCGGGACACAGCGGAGGACACAGCAGGGGACACAGCGGGGGACACAGCGGGACAAAGCGGGACACAGCGGGACACAGTGGGGGACACAGCGGGGACCCAGCGGGACCCAGCGGGACACAGCGGGACACAGCGGGGTGAGTGGGGACACAGAGGGACACAGCGGGACACAGCGGGGACACAGCGGGACACAGCGGGGGAAATAGCGGGGGACACACCGGGATACAGCGGGGAACACAGCAGGACACAGCGGGACACAGTGGGGACACAGCAGGACACAGCGGGACACAGCGGGGACACAGCGAGGACACAGAGGGACACAGCGGGACACAGCGGGGGACACAGCAGTGGACACTTCGGGACACAGCGGGGGACACAGCGAGGACACAGCAGGAGACAGCATGGACACAGCCGGGGACAGCGGGGACACAACGGGACACAGCGGGACACAGCAGCGACAGAGCGGGGACAAAGCGGGGGACAGTACGGAGACACAGCGTGAAACAGTGGGGCACAGGGGGACACAGCAGAGACACAGAGGTACACAGCGGGACACAGCGGGGACATAGCAGGACACAGCTGGACACAGCGGGAGACACAACGGGACACAGAGGGGGACATAGCGGGACACAGCCGGGGACAAAGCGGGAGACACAGCGGGACACAGCGGGGGACACAGCAGTGGACACAGTGGGACACAGCGGGGGACACAGCGAGGACACAGCAGGACACATCGTGGACACAGCGGGGGACAGCGGGGACACAGCGGGACATGGCGGGACACAGCGGGGACACAACGGGACAAAGCGGGAACCAAACGGGATACAGCGGAGGACACAGCGGGGGACACACCGGGATACAGCAGGCACACAGCGGGACACAGCTGGACACAGCAAGGACATAGCAGGGGACATAGCGGGACACAGCCGGGACACAGCAGGGATACAGCAGGGACACAGCAGGACACAGCGGAGGACACAGTAGGGACACA
>NW_012285789.1:0-2308 GCF_000151885.1 Dipodomys ordii
CAGAAGGACACAGCGAGAAACAGCGTTGACAAAGCGGGGACACAGCGGGACACAGCGAAGACACAGCGGGACACAGCGGGACACAGCGGTGGAGAGCGGGGACACAGAGGGACACAGCGTGACATAGCGGGGACACTGCGGGGGACACAGCGTGGACACAGCGGGACACAGCGTGGACACAGTGGGGACAGAGCGGGACACTGCGGGACACAGCGGAGACAAAGAGGGACACAGCGGGGACACAGCTGGGACACAGCGGGACACAGCGGGACACAGTGGGACTCAGCAGGGGACACAGAGGGACACAGCGGGGGACATAGATGCGGACACAGCGGGACACACCAGGACACAGCGAGACACAGCTGGGGACACAGCGGGGACACAGCGGGACACAGCGGGGACACAGCGGACAAAGCGGGGGTCATAGCGAGGACACAGCGGGTCACAGGAGGACAAAGCGGAGACACAGGGGGGACACAGCTGGGAACACAGTGGGACACAGCAGCGGACACAGCGGGACACAGCGGGACACAGTGAAAGACAAAGTGGGGGACAAAGAGAGACTCCACGGGACACAGTGGGACAGAGCAGGGAACATCGGGGACACAGTGGGAACACAGCTAGGACAGAGCGGGGGACACAGCGGAACACAGAGGGACACAGCGGGGACACAGCAAGGACACAGCGGGGGACACAGCGGGACACAGCGGGACACAGCGAGGACAAAGCGGGGGACACAGCGGGGGACACAGCGGGACACAGCGGGGGAGAGCGAGGACAAAGAGGGACACAGCGGGACACAGAGGGGACAAAGCGGGACACAGCAGGGACACAAGGGGACACAGCGGGGGTCATAGCGAGGACACGGCGGGACACAGGAGGACAAAGCGAGGACACAGCTGGGACACAGCGGGGAACACAGCGGGACACAGCCAGACACAAAGGTAACAAAGCTGGGACACAGCGGGACACAGCGGGGACACAGTGGGACACAGCGGGGACACAGAGGGACATAGTGGGACTCAGCGGAGGACACAGCAGGGGACACAACGGGAGACACAGCTGGAAACAGCGGGACACAGCGGGGCACAGTGGGGGACACAGTGGGGGGCAAAGAGGCAGAAACAGCGGGACAGAGCGGGACACAGCGGGGACACATTGGGGACACAGCGGGGACACAGCGGGGGACAGTTGGGAGACACAGCGGTAACAAAGCTGGGACACAGTGGAACACAGCGGGACACAGTGGGACACAGCGGGGACACAGCGGGACACAGCGAGACACAGTGGGGGACAAAGCGGGACACAGCGGAACACAGCAGGACACAGTGGGGACACTGCAGGACACAGCGGGGAACCAGCAGGACAGAGCGGGGCACAGCGGGGACAAAGTGAGAACAGAGCGGGACAGCGTCGACACAGCGGGGACACAGCGGGACACAGCGGGGACATAGTGAGGACACTGAGGGGCACAGTGGGACACAGCGGGGACACAGTGGGTCATAGTGGTGACTCAGCAAGGATACAGCAGGGGACACAGCGGGACACAGTGGGGACAGAGTGGGACACAGCGGTGACACAGCGGAGGTCACAGCGGGGACACAGCGGGGACACAGCGGGGACACAGCAAGGACACAGCGGGGGACACAGCGGGACACAGCGGGGACTCAGCGGGACCCAGCGGGACACAGTGGGGCTCAGCGGGGGACACAGCGGGAGACACAGCGCGGACACAGCAGGACACAACGGGGGACACAGCGAGGACACAGCGGGATAGAGCAGGGGACACAGAGGGACACAACGGGACACAGCGCGACACACCGGACACACAGCGGGACACAGTGGGACTCAGCGGGGGACACTGCGGGACACAGCAGGGAACATAGAGGTGGACACAGCGGGACACAGCGGGGGACACAGCAGGGACAAAGCGGGACACAGCAGGACACAGTGTGACATAGCGGGGACAGAGCGGGGGACACAGCGAGGACACAGCGGGACACATCTTGGACAAAGCGGGGGACAGTGGGGACACAGTGGGACACAACGGGGACACAGCAGGATACAGCGGGGGACACAGCAGGGACTCAGCGGGGACACAGCAGTACACAGCTTGACACAGCGGGGACACAGCAGGACACAGCGGGACACAGCGGGGACACAGCGGGGACACAGCGGGGGGACAGTTGGGAGACACAGCGGGACACAGTGGGACACAGCGGTGACACAGAGTGACACAGCGGGGGATACATCTGGACACAGCGGTGCACAGCGGCACACAGCGATGAAAACAGCGGGGACACAGCGG
>NW_012285790.1:0-18804 GCF_000151885.1 Dipodomys ordii
CGGGACACAGCGGGGACACAGCGGACAAAGCGGGGGTCATAGCGAGGGCACAGCGGGTCACAGGAGGACAAAGCGGAGACACAGGGGGGACACTGCTGGGGACACAGTGGGACAGAGCAGGGGACACAGCGGGACACAGCGGGGACACAGCGGGGGACACAGCGAGGACACAGCGGGAAACAGCGTGGACACAGCGGCGGACAGCGGGGACACAGCGGGACACAGCGGGGACACAGCGGGGACAAAGACGGGGACAGCAGGGAGACACATCGGGACACAGTGGGACACAGCGGGGACACAGCGGAACACAGCGGGGGACACAGCGGGGATACAGCCGGGACACATGGGTACACAGCGGGACAGAGCGGGGACACAGCAGGACACAGTGGGACACAGCTGGACACAGCGGGAGACACAACAGGACAAAGCGGGGGACAGAGCCGGACACAGAGGGGCACAAAGCCGGAGACACAGCGGGCCACAGCGGGGGACACAGCGGGACACTGCGGGACACAGTGGGGACAGAGAGGGACACAGTGGGGACACATCGGGGACACAGCGGGGACACAGCAGGGACACAGCGGGGACACAGCTGGGACGCAGTGGGGGACACAGCAGGACACAGCCAGACACAGCAGTAAGAAAGCTGGGACACAGCAGGACACAGCGGGGGACACAGCGGGGACACAGCAGGATACAGCGGTGGTCATAGGGAGGACACAGCGGGTCACAGGATGACAAAGCGGAGACACAGGGGGGACACAGCTGGGGACACAGTGGGACACAGCAGGGGACACAGCGGGACACAGCGGGACACAGCATGACACAGCAGGGACACAGCGGGGGACACAGCGTGGACACAGCGGGACACAGCATGGACACAGTGGGGACAGAGCGGGACACAGCGGGACACAGCGGAGACAAAGAGGGACACAGCGGGGACCCAGCTGGGACACAGCGGGACACAGCGGGACACAGTGGGACTCAGCGGGGGACACAGAGGGACACAGTGGGGGACATAGATGCGGACACAGCGGGACACACCAGGACACAGCGGGACACAGCTGAGGACACAGCGGGGACACAGCGGTACACAGCTGGGGACACAGCGGGGACACATCGGGACACAACGGGACACAGCGGGACACAGTGAAACTCAGCGTGGGACACAGCGTGACACAGCGGGGGACATAGAGGCAGACACAGGGGGACACAGAGGGACACAGCGGGACACAGCAGGGGACACAGCAAGGACACAGCGATGACACAGCGGAATAGAGCGGGGGACACAGCGGGACACAGCGGGGACAGCGGGGACACAGCGGGACACAGCGGGGACACAGTGGGGACAAAGTGGGAGACAGCAGGGAGACACACCGGGACACAGTGGGACACAGCAGGGGACACATTGGGACTCAGAGGGGACAAAGCGGGGCACACAGCGAGACACAGCAGGGGACACAGCGGGGACACAGCAGGCACACAGAGTGGAGACATTGGGACACAGCGGAACACAGTGGGGGACACAGCGAGACACAGCAGGGGACACAGCGGGGCACATCAGGACACAGCGGGACACAGCTGGGGACACAGCGGGGACCCAGCGGGACACAGCGGGGACACAGCGGACACAGCGGGGGTCATAGCGAGGACACAACGGGTCACAGGAGGACAAAGCGGAGACACAGGGGGGACACAGCTGGGAACACAGTGGGACACAGCAGCGGACACAGCGGGGACACAGCGGGGGACACAGCGAGGACACAGTGGGACACAGCGTGGACACAGTGGCGGACAGCGGGGTCACAGTGGGACACAGCGGGGACACAGCGGGGACAAAGACTGGGACAGCAGAGAGACACAGCAGGACACAGTGGGACAGAGCGTGGACACAGCGGAACACAGCAGGGGACACAGAGGGGACACAGCCGGGACACAGGGGTACACAGCGGAACAGAGCGGGGACTCAGCGGGACACAGTGGGACACAGCTGGACACAGCGGGATACACAACGGGACACAGCGGGGACAGAGCGGGACACAGAGGGGGACAAAGAGGGAGACACAGCGGGACACAGCGGGGTACACAGAGGGACACTGCGGGACACAGTGGGGACAGAGCGGGACACAGCAGGGACACAGCCGAGGACACAGCGGGGGACAAAGCGAGACACCACGGGACACAGCAGGACACAGCAGGGACACAACGGGGGTCACAGCGCGGACACAGCGGGACACAACGAGGGACACAGTGAGGACATAGCGGGATACAGCGGGAGACACTGCGGGACACAGCAGGACACATCGGGGACACAGCGGGGACACAGCGGGACACAGCGGGGGTTTAGCGGGACACTGCGGGACACAGTGGGGAAACTGCGGGGGATAGCGGGGACACATGGGGACACAGCGGGGGACAGCGGGGACATAGCAGGACACAATGGGACACAGCGGGGACACAGCGGGGGAAAGCGGGGACACAGCGTTACACAGTGAGGACACAGTGGGGAACAGCGGGGAACACAGCGTGATACAGCGGGGACACAGCGTTATACAGTGGGCCACAGCGGGGGACACAGTGGGACATAGCGGGACACAGAGGGACACAGCGAGAAACAGTGGTGACAAAGCAGGGACACAGCAGGACACAACGGGACACAGCGGGGGACATAAAGGCGGACACAGCGGGACACAGCGGGACACAGCGGGACACAGCGCGGGACACAGCGGGGACACAGTGGGACACAGCTGGGGACACAGCGGGGACACAGCGGGACACAGCGGGACACAGCGGGACACAGTGGTACATAGGGGGACACAGCAGGACACAGCTGGTGACACAGCGGGGACTCAGCGGGGGACACAGTGGGACACAGCCAGACACAGCGGTAACAGAGCTGGGACACAGCGGGGGACACAGCGGGGACACAGCCGGGGACAAAGCGAGACACCACGAGACACAGCGGGACACAGCATGGCCACAACGGGGGTCACTGTGCGGACACAGCGGGACACACCGGGGGACACAGCGAGGACATAGCGTGATACAGCGGGAGACACAACGGGACACAGTGGGGACAGAGCGGGACACTGCGGGACACAGTGGGGACAGAGCGGGACACAGCAGGACACAGCTGGGGACACAGCGGGGACACAGCGGGACACAGCGGGACACAGCAGGACACAGTGGGACACAGGAGGACACAGCAGGAGACAGTCAGGGACACAGCGGGGACGCAGCGGGGGACACAGCGGGACACAGCCAGACACAGCGGTAACAGAGTTGGGACACAGCGGGGACACAGTGGAACACAGCGGGACACAGTAAGCACACAGCGGGATACAGCGGGGGACAGAGCGGGACACAGAGTGGACACAGAGGGACACAGCGAGAAACAGCGGTGACAAAGCAGGGACACAGCAGGACACAGCGGGGACACAGCGGGGACGCAGCGGGGGACACAGGGGACACAGGGGGACACAGATGGGGACACAGCGGGGACACAGCGGGACACAGCGGGACACAGCGGACACAGTGGGACACAGGGGGACACAGAAGGACACAGCCGGTGACACAGCGGGGACGCAGCGGGGGACACAGTGGGACACAGCCAGACACAGCGGTAACAGAGCTGGGACACAACGGGGGACACAGCGGGGACACAGCCGGGACACAGGGGTACACAGCGGGACAGAGCGGGGACACAGCGAGACACAGTGGGACACAGCGGGGACACAGGGAACACAGCGGGGACACAGCAGCGACACAGCCGGGACACAGGGGTACACAGCGGGACAGAGCGGGATACACAACGGGACACAGCGGGGACAGAGCGGGACACAGAGGGGGACAAATTGGGAGACACAGTGGGACACAGCGGGACACTGCGGGACACACAATGTACACATCGGGGGACAGCGGGGACACAGCGGACACCACGAGACACAGCGGGGGACACAGCGGGGACACAGCGGGACACAGCAGGGACACAGCGGGGGACACAGCGAGGACACAGCGGGACACAACGGGGGACACAGCGAGGACATAGCGGGATACAGCGGGAGACACTGCGGGACACAGCGGGACACAGCGGGGACACAGCGGGGACACAGCGGGACACAGCAGGGACACAGCGGGATACAGCGGGGGACAGAGCGGGACACAGCGGGGACAGAGCAGGACACAGAGGGGGACAAAGCGGAAGACACAGCGGGATATAGCGGGGGACACAGCGGGACAATGCGTGACAGTGTAGGGACAGAGCGGGACACAGCGGGGACACAGCAGAGGAGACAGCGGGGGACAAAGCAAGACCCCACGGGACACAGCGGGACACAGAGGGGAAACAGCGGGGACACAGCGGGGACACAGCGGGGACTCAGCAACGACACAGCGGGGGACACAGCGGGACACAGCGGGGGACACAGCGGGGGACAAAGAGACGGACACAGCGGGACACAGCGGGACACATCGGGGACACAGCAGGGACACAGCGGGACAAAGCGGGGACCCAGCGGGACACAGCTGGACACAGCGGGGACAAAGAGAGAACAGAGCGGGACACAGTGTCGACACAGCGGGGACACAGAAGGACACAGCGGGGGAGAGCAGGGACACAGAGGGACACAGTGGGACACAGCGGGGACACAGTGAGGACACAGCGGGTCACAGCGGGGCCAAGGCAGTGGACACAATGGGACACAGTGGGAGACACAGCGGTACACAGCGCGACACAGCGAGGACACAGCAGGACACACAATGTACACATCGGGGGACAGCGGGGACACAGCGGGGGACATAGAGGCGGACAAAGCGGGACACAGCGGGACACAGCGGGGGACACAGCGGGGGACAAAACGCGGACACAGCGGGACACAGCGGGACACAGCGGGGACACAGCGGGGGACAAAGCATGGACACAGCGGGACACAACGGGGGACACAGCGAGAACACAGCAGGATACAGCGGGGGACACAGCGGGACACAGCAGGACAAAACGGGTCACAGCAGGGCACTGCGGGGGACAGCGGGGACACAGCGGGGACACATTGGTGACACAGCTGAACAGAGCGGGGACACAGCGGGACACAGTGGGACACAGCTGGACACAGCTGGAGACACAACGGGACACAGCAGGGGACAGAGAGGGACACAGCGGGGGACACAGCAGGACACTGCAGGACACAGTGGGGACATAGGAGGACACAGCGGGGCCACAGCGGAGGACACAGCGGGGGACAAAGCGAGACACCACGGGACACAGCGGGACACAGCGGGGACAAAGCGGGGACACAGGGTGGACACAGCAAGGACACAGCGGGACACAGCAGGGACACAGCAGGACACAGCGGGGACACAGCGGGGACACAGTGGTACACAGCGGGACACAGCGGGACACAGTGGGACTCAGCGGGGGACACAGTGGGACACAGTGGGGGTCATACAGGCGGACAAAGCGGGACACAGCGGGACACAGCGGGACACAGCGGGGACACAGAGGGACACAGCAGGGACACAGCGGGGACACAGCGGGACACAGCGGGGACACAGCAAGGACACAGCGGGGGACACAGCGGGACACAGCGGGACACAGCGGGGACACAGCGGGGGACACAGCGGGGGAGAGCGAGGACAAAGAGGGACACAGCGGTACACAGAGGGGACAAAGCGGGACACAGTGGGGACACAATGGGACACAGCGGGGGTCATAGCGAGGACACGGCGGGACACAGAAGGACAAAGCGAGGACACAGCGGGGACACAGCGGGGGACACAGCGGGACACAGCCAGACACAACGGTAACAAAGCTGGGACACAGCGGGACACAGCGGGACACAGTGGGACACAGCGGGGACACAGCGGGGACACAGCGGGACACAGCGGGACATAGTGGGACTCAGCGGAGGACACAGCAGGGGACACAACGGGAGACACAGCGGGAAACAGCGAGACACAGCGGGACACAGTGGGGGACACAGTGGGGGGCAAAGAGGCAGACACAGCGGGACAGAGCGGGACACAGCGGGGACACAGCGGGGACACAGCGGGACACAGCGGGGAAACAGCAGGACACAGCGGGGACACATCGGGGACACAGTGGGGACACAGCGGGACACAGCGTGGACACAGCGGGACACAGCGGGGACACAGCGGGGGACATGCGCGGACACAGCGGGACACAACATGGGACACAACAAGGACACAGCAGGATACAGCGGGGGACAGAGCGGGACACAGCAGAGACACAGCAGGACACAGCGGGGACACAGCGGGGGACACAGCGGGGGACACAGCGGGACACAGCGGGGGAGAGCAAGGACAAAGAGGGACACAGCGGGACACAGAGGGGACAAAGCGGGACACAGCGGGACACAGAGGGGACAAAGCGGGACACAGCGGGGACAAAATGGGACACAGCGGGGGTCATAGCGAGGACACGGCGGGACACAGGAGGACAAAGCGAGGACACAGCGGGGACACAGCGGGGGACACAGCGGGATACAGCCAGACACAGCGGTAACAAAGCTGGGACACAGCGGGACACAGCGGGACACAGTGGGACACAGCGGGGACACAGCAGGGACACAGCGGGACACAGCGGGACATAGTGGGACTCCGCGGAGCACACAGCAGGGGACACAACGGGAGACACAGCAGGAAACAGCGGGACACAGCGGGACACAGTGGGGGACACAGTGGGGGACAAAGAGGCGGACACAGCGGGACAGAGAGGGAAACAGCGGGGACACAGCGGGACACAGCGGGGACACAGCAGGACACAGCGGGGACACATCAGGGACACAGCGGGGACACAGCGGGGGACAGTTGGGAGACACAGCGGTAACAAAGCTGGGACACAGCGGAACACAGCGGGACACAGTGGGACACAGCGGGGACACAGCGGAACACAGCGAGACACAGTGGGGGACAAAGCGGGACACAGCGGAACACAGCAGGACACAGTGGGGACACTGCAGGACACAGCGGGGACCCAGCGGGACAGAGCGGGGCACAGCGGGGACAAAGTGAGAACAGAGCGGGACAGCGTCGACACAGCGGGGACACAGCGGGACACAGCGGGGACATTGTGAGGACACTGCGGGGCACAGTGGGACACAGCGGGTACACAGTGGGTCATAGTGGTGACTCAGGGAGGACACAGCAGGGGACACAGCGGGACACAGTGGGGACAGAGTGGGACGCAACGGGGACACAGCGGAGGTCACAGCGGGGACACAGCGGGGACACAGCGGGGACACAGCAAGGACACAGCGGGGGACACAGCGGGACACAGCGGGGACTCAGCGGGACCTAGCAGGACACAGTGGGGCTCAGCGGGGGACACAGAGGGAGACACAGCGCGGACACAGGAGGACACAACGGGGGACACAGCGAGGACACAGCGGGATAGAGCAGGGGACACAGAGGGACACAACGGGACACAGCGCGACACACCGGAGACACAGCGGGGACAGTGGGACTCAGCGGGGGACACTGCGGGACACAGCAGGGAACATAGAGGTGGACACAGCGGGGGACACAGCAGGGACAAAGCGGGACACAGCAGGACACAGTGCGACATAGCGGGGACAGAGCGGGGGACACAGCGAGGGCAGAGCGGGACACAGCATGGAAAAAGCGGGGGACAGTGGGGACACAGTGGGACACAGCGGGGACACAGCGGTGACAAAGCGGGGGATAGCAGGGAGACACAGCGGGACACAGCGGGGACACAGCAGGATACAGCGGGGGACACAGCAGGGACTCAGCGGGGACACAGCAGTACACAGCGGGACACAGCGGGGACACAGTGGGACACAGCAGGACACAGTGGGGAAACAGCGGGGACACAGCGGTGCACAGCAGCACACAGCGATGAAACAGCGGGGACACAGCGGGTGACAGAGCGGGACACAGCGGGGACAAAGAGGGAGACACAGAGGGACCCAGCGGGGGACACAGCGGGACACTGAAAGACACAGTGGGGACAGAGCGGGACACAGCGGGGACACAGCGAAAGACAAAGCGGGGGACAAAGCGAGACTCCACGGGACACAGTGGGACAGAGCGGGGAACATCGGGGACACAGTGGGGACACAGCAAGGACAGAGCGGGGGACACAGCGGGACACAGAGGGACACAGCGGGGACACAGCAAGGACAGATCGGGAGACACAGCGGGACACAGAGGGACACAGCGGGGACACAGCAAGGACACAGCGGGGGACACAGCGGGACACAGCGGGGACACAGCGGGGGACACAGCGGGGGACACAGTGGGACACAGCGGGGGAGAGGGAGGACAAAGAGGGACACAGCGGGACACAGAGGGCACAAAGCGGGACACAGCGGGGACACAATGGGACACAGCGGGGGTCATAGTGAGGACACGGTGGGACACAGGAGGACAAAGTGAGGACACAGCGGGGACACAGCGGGGGACACAGCGGGACACAGCCAGACACAGCGGTAACAAAGCTGGGACACAGCGGGACACAGCGGGAACACAGTGGGACACAGCGGGGACACAGCGGGGACACAGCGGGACACAGCGGGACATAGTGGGACTCAGCGGAGGACACAGCAGGGGACACAACGGGAGACACAGCGGGAAACAGCGAGACACAGCGGGACACAGTGGGGGACACAGTGGGGGACAAAGACGCGGACACAGCGGGACAAAGCGAGACACATCGGGGACACATCGGGGACACAGCGGGACACAGCGGGGACACAGCAGGACACAGCGGGGACACAGCGGGGACACAGCGGGACACAGCGGGGACACAGCGGGGGACATGCGCGGACACAGCGGGACACAACATGGGACACAACAAGGACACAGCGGGATACAGCGGGGGACAGAGCGGGACACAGCAGGGACACAGCAGGACACAGCGGGGACACAGCGGGGGACACAGCACGGACACAGCGGGACACAACTAGGGACAGAGCGGGAGACAGTGGGGTGAGCGGGGACACAGAGGGACACAGCGGGACACAGAGGGACAAAGCGGGACAAAGCGGGGACAAAATGAGAACAGAGCGGGACACATCGTGGACACAGTGGGGACACAGCGGGAGACAGCGGGGTGAGCGGGGACACAGAGGGACACAGCGGGACACAGTGGGACTCAGCGGGGACACAGAGGGGGCACAGCAAGTACACTGCGGGGGACACAGCGGCACACAGCGGGACACAGAGAGGACACAGCGGGACACAGCGGGACACAGCAGGACACAGTGGGACTCAGCGGGGGACACAGCGGGACACAGCGGGGGACATAGAGGCGGACACAGCGGGACACAAAGGGACACAGCGGGGGACACAGTGAGGACATAGAGGGACACAGCGGGACACAGCGGGGACACAGCGGTACACAGCGGGACACAGCAGGGACACAGCGGGACACAGCTGGACACAGCAGGAGACACAGCGGGACACAGCGGGGGACACAGCGGGACACTGCGGGACAAAGTGGGAACAGAGCGGGACACAGCGGGGACATAGCAAAGAACAAAGCGGGGGACAAAGCGAGTCACCACGGGACACAGCGGGACACAGCGGGGATACAGCTTAACACAGTGGGACTCAGCGGGGGACACAGCGGGACACAGCAGGGGACATAGAGGCGGACACAGCGGGACAGGGGACCAGCGGGACACAGCATGACACAGCAGGGGTCATAGCGAGGACACAGTGCGTCACAGGAGGACAAAGCGGAGACACAGTGGGGACATAGCCGGGGACACAGTGGGACACAGCAGGTGACACAGCGTGACACAGCGGGACACAGCGGGACACAGCGCGACACAGCGGGGACAAAGACGGGGACAGCAGGGACACACAGCGGGACACAGCAAGGAAACAGCGGTACACAGTGGGGGACAGAGCAGGACCCAGAAGGGGACAAAGCGGGAGACACAGCAGGACACAGCAGGGGACACAGCGGGACACAGCAGGGGTCATAGCGAGCCCACAGCGGGTCACAGGAGGACAAAGCGGAGACACAGTGGGGACACAGCGGGGGACATAGTGGGACACAGCAGCGGACACAGCGGGACACAGCGTGGACACAGCGGCAGACAGCGAGGACACAGCGGGTCACAGTGAGACACAGCGGGGACACAGCGGGGGACAGCAGGCACACGTCGGGACACAGCGGGACACAGCAGGACACAGCGGGGGAAACAGCGGGGGACACAGCAGGACGCCGCAGGGGACACAGCGGGACAAAGCGGAGACCCAGCAGGACCCAGCGGGACCCAGCGGGGGACACACCGGGATACAGAAGGCACACAGGGGGACACAGCGGAACACAGCGGGACACAGCGCGACACAGCAGGGACATAGCGGGGGACACAGCGGGACGCAGCCGGGACACAGCAGGGACACAGCGGGACACAGCTAAGGACACAGCAGAGGACACAGCCGGGGATAAAGCGGGACACAGCAGAACACAGCGGGACACAGTGGTTACACAGCGGGACACAGCGGGGACCCAGTGGGACAGAGCGGGACACAGCAGGGACAAAGTGAGTACAGAGCGGGACACAGCGTCAACACAGCGGGGACACAGCGGGACACAGCGGGGGAGAGCGAGGACACAGAGCGACACAGCGGGACACATCGGGGACACAGTGGGGACACAGAGGGGGACAGCAAGCACACAGCGGGACACAGCGGGACACAACGGGACACAGCGGGGGACACAGCGGGGGACACAGCGGGGGACACAGCGGGACGCAGCGGGGGACAAAGCAGGGACACAGCGGGACAAAGCGGAAACTCAGCGGGACACAGCGCGGGACACAGCGTAGGACACACCGGGATAGAGCAGGCACACAGCGGTACACAGCGGGACACAGCGGGGGACATAGCGGGACACAGCGGGACAAAACGGGACACAGCGGGACACAGCGGGGACACAGCAGGGGACACAGCGGGAGACAGTGGGGACACAGCCGGACACAACAGGATACAGCAAGAAACAGCGGGGACACGGCGAGGACACAGCGGGACACAGTGGGACACAGCAGTTGACACAGCTGTGGACACAATGGGACACACTGGGGGACAACGGGGACACAGCGGGACACAGCGGGACAAAGCGGAGACACAGCGAGTACACAGCTTGACACAGAGTGACACAGCGGGGGACAGCGGGGACAGTCCGGGGGAAAGCACGACACAGCGCAGAACATAGTGGGACACAGCGGGGACACAGCGGGGGACAGCGGGGACACTGGGGACACAGCGGGACACAGCGGGGACACAGCGGGACACAGCGGGGGAGAGCAAGGACACAGAGCGACACAGCGGGACACAGCGGGGACACAGCGGGGACACAGAGGGGGACAGCAAGCACACAGCGGGACACAGCGGGACACAACGGGACACAGCGGGGGACACAGCGGGGGACACAGCGGGGGACACAGCGGGACGCAGCTGGGGAGAAAGCAGGGACACAGCGGGACAAAGCGGAAACTCAGCGGGACACAGCGGGGGACACAGCGTAGGACACACCGGGGATAGAGCAGGCACACAGCGGTACACAGCAGGACACAGCGGGGGACATAGCGGGACACAGCTGGACAAAACGGGACACAGCGGGACACAGCGGGGACACAGCGAGGACACAGCGGGACACAGCGGGACACAGCAGTTGACATAGCAGTGGACACAACGGGACACACTGGGGGACAACGGGGACACAGCGGGACACAGCGGGACAAAGCAGAGACACAGCGAGTACACAGCTTGACACAGAGGGACACAGCGGGGACTTAGTGGGGACACTTTGCGGACAAAGTTGGATACAGCGATGACACAGCGGGGAACACAGCGGGGGACAGCGGGGACACTCCGGGGGAAAGCACGACACAGCGCGGAACATAGCGGGACACAGCGTGGACACAGCGGGGGACAGCGGGGACACTGGGGACACAGTGGGACACAGCGGGGACACAGCGGGGACACAGCGGGACACAGCGGAGACACATCAGGGAACACAGCGGGGACACAGCGGTACACAGGGGGACAGAGCGGGCACACAGCGGGACACAGAGGGACACAGCGGATCATAGCGAGGAACACAGTAGGACACAGCAGGGGACACAGCGGGGACAAAGCGGGACACAGAGGGACACAGCAGGGACACAGTGGGACACAGCAGGGGACACAGCAAGGGACACAGCGGGACACAGCGGGGGACACAGTGGGACACAGCGGGACACAGCGGGACATAGCAATACACAGCAGCGGACACAGCGGGGAACAAAGGACACACTCCGCGGGACAGCAGGGACAAGGTGGGACACAGCGGGGGACAGTGGGAACACAGCGGGACACAACGGGACACAGCGGGACACAGCGGGACACAGCGGGGACAAAGCGGGTACACAGCGAGACACAGCGGGACCCAGCGGGGACCCAGCGGGGACACAGCGGACACAGCGGGGGACACAGAGGCAGACACAGCAGAACACAGAGGGACACAGCGCGACACAGCGGGACACAGAGGGGACACAGCGAGGACACAGTGGGACACAGCGGGGAACACAGCGGGACACAGCGGGGGACACAGCATGGACACAGCGGGGCACAGCAGGGAAACAGTGGAGGACGCAGCGGGGGACACAGCGGTATACAGAAGGACACAGCGAGGACTCAGCGGAAAACAAGGAGGACACAGCGGGGACACAGTGGGGACACAGCGGGGGACACAGTGGGACACAGCGGGGACACAGAGGGACTCAGCGGGTTACACAGCGAGGACACAGCGGGGACCCAGCGGGACAGAGCAGGACACAGCAGGATAAAGTGAGAACAGAGCGGGACACAGTGTCAACACAGCGGGGACAAGAGCGACACAGCGGGGACAAGATCGACACAGCGGGACACATCGGGGACACAGCGGGGACACAGAGGGGGACAGCAAGCACACAGCGGGACACAGCGGGACACAACGGGACACAGCAGGGGACACAGCGGGGGACACTGCGGGGGACACAGCGGGACGCAGCGGGGAACAAAGCAGGGACACAGCGGGACAAAGCGGAAACTCAGCGGGACACAGCGGGGAACACAGCGTGGGACACACCGGGATAGAGCAGGCACACAGCGGTACACAGCGGGACACAGCGGGGACACAGCGGGACACAGCTGGACACAGCGCAAGACACAACGGGACACAGCGGAGGACAGAGAGGAACACAGCGGGGGACAAAGCGGGAGACACAGCGGGACACAGCCGGGGACAAAGCGGGACACAGCGGGTGACACAGCGGGTGAGAGCTGGTACACACCGGGGGACAGCGGGGACACAGCGGGACACAGCGGGACACAGCAAGAGACACAGTGGGACACAACGGGGGACACAGTGGGACACAGCGAGGACACAGCGGAGGACACAGCAAGGACAAAGCGGGATAGAGAGGGACACAACGGGACACAGCGGGACACAGCGGGTGACACAGCGGGTGAGAGCTGGTACACACTGGGGGACAGCGGGGATACAGCAGGACACAGCGGGACACCGCAGGAGACACAGCGGGACACAACGGGGGACAGAGCCAGGACACAGTGGGACACAGCGGGGACACAGCAGGACACAGCGGGACACAGCAGGAAACACAGCGGGGACACAGCGGGGGACAGAGCGAGGACACAGTGGGACACAGCATGGACAAAGCGGGGGACAGCGGGGACAGAGCGGGACAGAGCGGGACACAGCGGGACACAGGGGGACTCAGCGGGGGACACAGCGGGACACAGCGGGGGACATAGAGGCGGACACAGGGCTACACGGCGGGACACAGCGGGGAACACAGAGGGAGACACAGCGGGGGACCCAGATGGCGACACAGCGAGACACAGCGGGGGACACAGCGAGGACACAGCTGGACACAGCAGGACACAGCGGGGGACACAGTGGGACACAGCGGAACACAGCAGGGACACAGCGGGGGACACAGCGTGGACACAGCTGGACACAGAGGGACAAAACGGAACACAGCAGGACACGGCGGGGGACATAGCGGGGGACTGCGCGGACATACTGGGGGAAAGCGGGACACAGCGGGACACAGCGGGGAAACACAGCAGGAGCACAGCGGGACACAGCAGGGGACAGCGGGGGACAAAGCGGGAGACACAGCGGGACACAGCGGGGGACATAGAGGCGGAAACAGCCGGACACAGTGGGGACTGAACAGGACACAGCGCGGACACAGCGGAGGTCACATCGGGGGACAAAGCGAGACACCACGGGACACAGCGGGAACAGAGGGGACACAGCAGGACACAGCGGGACACACCGGGGGACACAGCGGGGACACAGCGTTACACAGCAGGGACACAGCGGGGGACACAGTGAGGACACAGTGGGATAGAGCGGGACACAACGGGACACAGCGGGAACCAGCGGGAGACACAACGGGACACAGCATGGGACAGAGCGGGACACAGTGGGGGACAAAGCGGGAGACACAGCGGGACACAGCGAGGGACACAGCGGGACACTGCGGGACACAGTGGGGACTGAGCAGGACACAGCGGGGACACAGCGGGTTACAGCTGGTACACACCGGGAAACAGCCGGGACACAAAGGGACACAAAGGGACACAGCGGGGACACACCGGGGACACAGCAGGACACAGCGGGGGACACAGCGGGGACACACCGGGGACACAGCAGGACACAGCGGGACACAGCATGGACACAGCGGGACACAGCGGGGGACACAGCAGGACACAGCCAGACCCAGCGGTAACAAAGCTGGGACACAGCGGGACACAGTGGGACAGAGCGGTGACACAGCGGGGGACAGAGGGCACACCGGGGGACAATGGGGACACAGCAGGACAGAGCGGGGTAGCGGGGACACAGCGGGTCACAGTGGGACACAGCGGGGACACAGCGGGGACACAGCAGGGGACAGCAGGCACACAGCGGGACACAGCGGGACACAGCAGGACACAGCGGGGGACACAGCGGGGGACACAGCAGGACCCAGCAGGGGACACAGCAGGGACACAGCGGGACAAAGCGGGGACCCAGCGGGACCCAGTGGGACACAGCATGGGCCACACCGGTATACAGAAGACACACAGCGGGACACAGAGGGACACAGCAGGGACATAGCGGGGGACACAGTGGGACATAGCCGGGACACAGCAGGACACAGTGGGGGACACAGCGGGGTACAAAGAGGCAGACACAGCAGGACAGAGCGGGACACATCAGGGACACCCGGGGACACAGCAGGACACAGCTGGGACCCAGCGGGACACAGCGGGACACAGCGGGGACACAGCGGGGACACAGCGGGGACAGAGCAGTAAAAAAGCTGGGACACAGCGGGACACAGCGGGACACAGCAGGACACATCGGGGACACAGCGGGACACAGCATGGACACAGTGTGACTCAGCGGGGGACACAGCGGGACACAGCGGGGGACATAGGGGCGGACACAGCGGGAAACAGCGGGACACAGTGGGTCACAGCGGGGGACAAAGCGGGGACACAGCGGGACACAGCGGGGACTCAGCAGGGGACACAGCGCGGACACAGCGGGACACAACGGGTGACACAGCGAGGACACAGCGGGATAGAGCGGGGGACACAGCGGGACACAGCGGGACACAGAGGGGGACACAGCCTGGGATAGCGGGGACACACCGGGGGACAGCGGGGACAAAGAGGGACACTGCCGGGGACAGCGGGGACACAGGGGCGACACAGTGGGGACACAGCGGGACACACCGGGGACACAGCGGGACACCGCTAGGACACAGCGGGACAGAGCGGGGGACACAGCGGGACACAACCAGACCAAGCGGTAACAAAGCTGGGACACAGCGGGACACAGCGGGACACAGCGGGGTACACAGAGGCAGACACAGCGGTACACATCGGGACACAGCGGGGACACAGCGGGACACATCGGGACACAGCGGGGACACAGCAGTAAACAGCGGGGACACAATGGGGACACAGCAGGGGACACAGTGGGACACAGCAGGACACAGCGGGGGACACAGCGGGACACAGCGGAGGACACAGCGGGGGACAGCGGTGACACACCGGCAGACAGCGGGGACACAGCGTTACACGGCGGGACACAGCGGGGGACAAAGTGGGACACAGTGGGGGACACAGCCGGGGACACAGCGGAACACAGCTGGGGACACAGCGAGGACACAGCGGGACACAGCGGGGAACACAGCGTGGGACAGCGGGGACACACATGCAGGCAGCGGGGACACAACGGGACACAGCGGGGGACATCGGGGACACAGCGGGACACAGCGGGACACAGCGGGACACAGCAGTGACACAGCAGGGACACAGCGGGACACAGCGAGACACAGGATTGACAAAGCGGCGACACAGCGGGACACATCGGGACACAGCGGGACACTTTGGGGTCACAGCGGGGGACAGAGGGGACACACCGGTGGACAAAGGGGACACAGCAGGACAGCGCGGGGGTCACAGTGGGAAACAGCGGAGACACAGGGGGACACAGGGGGCGACACAGAGGGACACAGCGGGACACAGCGGGACACAGCGGGGACACAGCTGGGACAAAGCTGGGGACACAGTGGGGGACACAGCGGTAAACAGCGGGGGACACAGCGGGACTCAGCTGGGGACACATCAAAGGACACAGTGAGTGACACAGCGGGGGAAACAGCGGGGGACACAGCGAGGACACAGCAGGACACAGCGCGGGACACAGCAGGACACAGCGGGGTACACAGAGGCAGACACAGCGGTATACATCGGGACACAGCGGGGACACAGCGGGACACAGCGGGACACAGCGGGGACACAGCAGTAAACAGCGGGGACACAACGGGGACACAGCGGGGGACACAGTGAGACACAGCGGGACACAGCGGGGGACACAGCGGGACACAGCGGAGGACACAGCGGGGGACAGCGGTGACACAC
This sequence comes from Dipodomys ordii, assembly GCF_000151885.1. Lineage (NCBI taxonomy): Eukaryota > Metazoa > Chordata > Mammalia > Rodentia > Heteromyidae > Dipodomys > Dipodomys ordii. The sequence continues at coordinate 16,963 of NW_012285790.1, forward strand.
CGGCGGACAGCGGGGACACAGCGTGACACGGCGGGACACAGCGGGGGACAAATTGGGACACAGTGGGGGACACAGCCGGGGACACAGCGGGACACAGCTGGGGACACAGTGAGGACACAGCGGGACACAGCGGGGAACACAGCGTGGGACAGCAGGGACACACATGCAGGCAGCGGGGACACAACGGGACACAGCGGGGGACATCGGGGACACAGCGGGACACAGCCAGACACAGCGGGGGACGCAGCAGGGTACACAGCGGGACACAGTGGGACACAGAGGGAACAAAGCGGGGGACAAAGCCCGGAAACAGCGGGACACAGCGGGACAAAACTGGACAGAGCTGGACACAGCGGTGACACAGCAGGACACTGTAGGGTACAGAGCGGGACACAGCGGGACACAAAGGGACACAGCAGGGATACAGCGGGGGACACAGCGGGACACAAAGGGGAACACAGCGGGGGACAGCGGGGACACACATGCGGACAGCGGGGACACAACAGGAAACAGCGGGGGACATCGGGGCACCGCGGGACAAAGCGGGACACAGCCTGACACAGCGGGGACAAAGCAGGGACACAGCGGGTCACAGCGGGGACACAGTGGGGGACACAGCGAGGAAACAGCGGGACACAGAGGGATACACAGAGAGGACACAGCGTGACTCATGGAGACACAGTGGGACACAGCGGGTGACCCAGCGAGGACACAGCGGGACACAAATGGGGACACAGCAAGGACACAGCGGGACACAGCGGGAAAGAGCGGGATACAGCTGGGGACACAGAAGGACACAGCGGGGAACACAGCGAGGACACAGCGGGACACAGCGGGGGATACAGCGGGGGACACAGCGGGGACACAGCAGGGGCACAGTGGGAAACAGTGGGACACAGCGGGGGACAATGTGGGATAAACCGGGATACAGGGGGACACAGTGATGGATACAGCGGGGGACACAGAGCTGCACACAGCGGGAAAGAGTGGAACACAGCAGGGACACAGCGGGGCCACAGCGGGACATCACAGGAACAAAGCGAGGACAGAGCGAGACACAGAGGTACACAGCGAGGGACACAGCAGGGTACAGTCGGGACAAACCGGGGAAACAATGGAGACACAGCGGGACACAGCTGGGACACAGCGGGGACACAACGGCACACAGCTGGAGACACAGGGGGACATAGCAGTTACACAGCGAGGACACACCAGAGACACAGCAGGACACAGTGGGACACAGCGGGGACACAGCGAGGACACAGCGGGACACAGCGGGACACAGCATGGACACAGCGGGTCACAGTGGGGAAATAGTGGGGGACACAGCGGGGGACACAGCAGAATACAGAAGGACACAGCGAGGACAAAGTGGGACACAGGAGGACACAGCGGGGCCACAGCGGGGGACACAGTGGGACACAGCTGCAGATACAGCGAGGACACAGCAGGGACACTGCGGGACACAGCGGGTCACAGCGGGGAAATAGTGGGGGACACAGCGGAGGACACAGCGGGATACAGAAGGACACAGCGAGGACACAGAGGGGACATAGGGTGACACTGCAGAACACAGTGGGACACAGCGGGGACACAGAGGGACATAGAGGTTACACAGCCAGGACACACCAGGGACACAGCGGAACACAGCGGAGACACAGCGGGGACACAGCGGGACACAGCGGGGGACACAGAGGCAGACACAGCAGGACACAGCGGGACACAGCGGGACACAGCGGGATACAGCGGGGACACAGCGAGGACACAGCGGGACACAGCTGGACACAGCATGGACACAGAAGGGTCACAGTGGGGAAATAGTGGGGGACACAGCGGGGGACA
>NW_012285791.1:0-11704 GCF_000151885.1 Dipodomys ordii
TGGGACACAGCGGGACACAGCGGGACACAGCGTGGGACACAGCGGGTACTTTAGCGGGACATAGTGGGACTCAGCGGAGGACACAGCAGGGGACACAACGGGAGACACAGCGGGAAACAGCGGGACACAGCGGGACACAGTGGGGGACACAGTGGGGGACAAAGAGGCGGACACAGCGGGACAGAGCGGGACACATCGGGGACACAGCGGGGACACAGCGGGACACAGCGGGGACAAAGCAGGACACAGCGGGGACACATCGGGGACACAGCGGGGACACAGCGGTGCACAGCGGCACACAGCGATGAAACAGCGGGGACACAGCGGGTGACAGAGCGAGACACAGCAGGGACAAAGAGGGAGACACAGCGGGACCCAGCGGGGAACACAGCGGGACACTGAAAGACACAGTGTGGACAGAGCGGGACACAGCGGGAACACAGCGAAAGACTAAGCGGGGGACAAAGCGAGACTCCACGGGACACAGTGGGACAGAGCCGGGAACATCGGGGACACAGTGGGGACACAGCAAGGACAGAGCGCGGGACACAGAGGGACAGAGCGGGGACACAGCAAGGACACAGCAGGGGACACAGCGGGACACAGCGGGACACAGCGGGGACACAGCGGGGGACACAGTGGGGGACACAGCGGGACACAGCGGGGGAGAGCAAGGACAAAGAGGGACACAGCGGGACACAGAGGGGACAAAGCGGGACACAGCGACACAGCGGGGACACAATGGGACACAGCGGGGGTCATAGCGAGGACACGGCGGGACACAGGAGGACAAAGGGAGGACACAGCGGGGAAACAGCGGGGGACACAGCGGGACACAGCCAGACACAACGGTAACAAAGCTGGGACACAGCGGGACACAGCGGGACACAGTGGGACACAGCGGGGACACAGCGGGAAACAGCGGGACACAGCGGGACACAGTGGGGGACACAGTGGGGGACAAAGAGGCAGACACAGCGGGACAGAGCGGGACACAGCCGGGAAACAGCGGGAACACAGCGGGACACAGCGGGCACACAGCAGGACACAGCGGGGACACATCGGGGACACAGCGGGGACACAGCGGGGGACAGTTGGGAGACACAGCGGTAACAAAGCTGGGACACAGCGGAACACAGCGGGACACAGTGGGGGACAAAGCGGGACACAGCGGAACACAGCAGGACACAGTGGGGACACTGCGGGACCCAGCGGGGACCCAGCGGGACAGAGCGGGGCACAGCAGGGACAAAGTGAGAACAGAGCGGGACAGCGTCGACACAGCGCGGACACAGCGGCACACAGCGGGGACATAGTGAGGACACTGCGGGGCACAGTGGGACACAGCGGGGACACAGTGGGTCATAGTGGTGACTCAGCGAGGACACAGCAGGGGACACAGCGGGACCCATGGGGACAGAGTGGGACACAGCGGGGACACAGCGGAGGTCACAGCGGGGACACAGCGGGGACACAGCGGGGACACAGCAAGGACACAGCGGGGGACACAGCGGGACACAGCGGGGACTCAGCTGGACCCATCGGGACACAGTGGGGTTTAGCGGGGGACACAGCGGGAGACACAGCGCGGACACAGCAGGACACAACGGGGGACACAGCGAGGACACAGCGGGATAGAGCAGGGGACACAGAGGGACACAACGGGAAACAGCGCGACACACCAGAGACACAGCGGGACAGAGTGGGACTCAGCGGGGGACACTGCGGGACACAGCAGGGAACATAGAGGTGGACACAGCGGGACACAGCGAGGGAAACAGCAGGGACAAAGTGGGACACAGCAGGACACAGTGCGACATAGCGGGGACAGAGCGGGGGACACAGCGAGGACACAGCAGGACACAGCTTGGACAAAGCGGGGGACAGTGGGGACACAGTGGGACACAGCGGGGACACAGCAGGATACAGCGGGGGACACAGCAGGGACTCAGCGGGTACACAGCAGTACACAGCGGGACACAGGGGGGACACAGTGGGACACAGCGGGACACAGCAGGGACACAGCGGGGACACAGCGGGGGACAGTTGGGAGACACAGCGGGACACAGTGGGACACAGCGGTGACACAGAGTGACACAGCGGGGGACACATCAGGGACACAGCGGGGACACAGCGGTGCACAGCGGCACACAGCGATGAAACAGCGGGGACACAGCGGGTGACAGAGCGGAACACAGCGGGGACAAAGAGGGAGACACACCGGGACCCAGAGGGGGACACAGCGGGACACTGAAAGACACAGTGGGGACAGAGCGGGACACAGCGGGAACACAGCGAAAGACAAAGCGGGGGACAAAGCGAGACTCCACGGGACACAGTGGGACAGAGCCGGGAACATCGGGGACACAGTGGGGACACAGCAAGGACAGAGCGGGGGACACAGCGGGACACAGAGGGACACAGCGGGGACACAGCAAGGACACAGCGGGGGACACAGCGGGACACAGCGGGGACACAGCGGGGGACACAGCGGGGGACACAGCGGGACACAGAGGGGACAAAGCGGGACACAGTGGGGACACAATGGGACACAGCGGGGGTCATAGCGAGGACACGGCGGGACACAGAAGGACAAAGCGAGGACACAGCGGCGACACAGCGGGGGACACAGCGGGACACAGCCAGACACAACGGTAACAAAGCTGGGACACAGCGGGACACAGCGGGACACAGTGGGACACAGCGGTGACACAGCGGGGACACAGCGGGACACAGCGGGACATAGTGGGACTCAGCGGAGGACACAGCAGGGGACACAACAGGAGACACAGCGGGAAACAGCGGGACACAGCGGGACACAGTGGGGGACACAGTGGGGGGCAAAGAGGCAGACACAGCGGGACAGAGCGGGACACAGCGGGGACACAGCGGGACACAGCGGGGACACAGCAGGACACAGCGGGGACACATCGGGGACACAGCGGGGACACAGCGGGGGACAGTTGGGAGACACAGCGGTAACAAAGCTGGGACACAGCGGAACACAGCGGGACACAGTGGGACACAGCGGGGACACAGCGGGACACAGCGAGACACAGTGGGGGACAAAGCGGGACACAGCGGAACACAGCAGGACACAGTGGGGACACTGCGGGACACAGCGGGGACCCAGCGGGACAGAGCGGGGCACAGCGGGGACAAAGTGAGAACAGAGCGGGACAGCGTCGACACAGCAGGGACACAGCGGGACACAGCGGGGACATAGTGAGGACACTGCGGGGCACAGTGGGACACAGCTGGGACACAGTGGGTCATAGTGGTGACTCAGCGAGGACACAGTAGGGGACACAGCGGGACACAGTGGGGACAGAGTGGGACGCAGCGGGGACACAGCGGAGGTCACAGCGGGGACACAGCGGGGACACAACGGGGACACAACAAGGACACAGCGGGGGACACAGCGGGACACAGCGGGGACACAGCGGGACACAGTGGGGCTCAGCGGGGGACACAGCGGGAGACACAGCGCGGACACAGCAGGACACAACGGGGGACACAGCGAGGACACAGCGGGATAGAGCAGGGGACACAGAGGGACACAACGGGACACAGCGCGACACACCGGAGACACAGCGGGACACAGTGGGACTCAGCGGGGGACACTGCGGGACACAGCGGGGAACATAGAGGTGGACACAGCGGGACACAGCGGGGGACACAGCAGGGACAAAGCGGGACACAGCAGCACACAGTGCGACATAGCGGGGACAGAGCGTGGGACACAGCGAGGACACAGCGGGACACAGCATGGACAAAGCGGGGGACAGTGGGGACACAGTGGGACACAGAGGGACACAGCGGGGACAAAGCGGGGGATACCAGGGAGACACAGCGGGACACAGCGGGGACACAGCGGGGGACACAGCGGGCGACACAGCGGGACACAGCGGGGGAGAGCGAGGACAAAGAGGGACACAGCGGGACACAGAGGGGACAAAGCGGGACACAGCGGGGACACAATGGGACACAGAGGGGGTCATAGCGAGGACACGGCGGGACACAGGAGGGCAAAGCGAGGACACAGCTGGGACACAGCGGGAGACACAGCGGGACACAGCCAGACACAACGGTAACAAAGCTGGGACACAGCGGGACACAGCGGGACACAGTGGGACACAGCGGGGACACAGCGGGGACACAGCAGGACACAGCGGGACATAGTGGGACTCAGCGGAGGACACAGCAGGGGACACAACGGGAGACACAGCGGGAAACAGCGGGACACAGCGGGACACAGAGGGACACAGCGGGGGACACAGCGGGGACACAGCGGTGCAAAGCGGCACACAGCGATGAAACAGCGGGGACACAGCGGGTGACAGAGCGGGACACAGCGGGGACAAAGTGGGAGACACAGCGGGACCCAGAGGGCGACACAGCGGGACACTGAAAGACACAGTGGGGACAGAGCGGGACACAGCGGGAACACAGCGAAAGACAAAGCGGGGGACAAAGCGAGACTCCACGGGACACAGTGGGACAGAGCGGGGAACATCGGGGACACAGTGGGGACACAGCAAGGACAGAGCAGGGGACATAGTGGGACACAGAGGGACACAGCGAGGACACAGCAAGGACACAGCGGGGGACACAGCGGGACACAGCGGGGACACAGCAGGGGACAGAGCGGGGGACACAGCGGGACACAGCGGGGGAGAGCGAGGACAAAGAGGGACACAGCGGGACACAGAGGGGACAAAGCGGGACACAGCGAGGACACAATGGGACACAGCGTGGGTCATAGCGAGGACACGGCGGGACACAGGAGGACAAAGCGAGGACACAGGGGGGACACAGCGGGGGACACAGCGGGACACAGCCAGACACAGCGGTAACAAAGCTGGGACACAGCGGGACACAGCGGGACACAGTGGGACACAGCAGGGACACAGTGGGGACACAGCGGGACACAGCGGGACATAGTGGGACTCAGCGGAGGACACAGCAGGGGACACAATGGGAGACACAGCGGGAAACAGCGGGACACAGCGGGACACAATGGGGGACACAGTGGGGGACAAAGAGGCGGACACAGCGAGACAGAGCGGGACACATCGGGGACACAGCGGGGACACAGCGGGACACAGCAGGGACACAGCAGGACACAGTGGGGACACATCGGGGACACAGTGGGGACACAGCGGGGGACAGTTGGGAGACACAGAGGTAACAAAGCTGGGACACAGCGGAACACAGCGGGACACAGTGGGACACAGCGGGGACATAGCAGGACACAGCGAGACACAGTTGGGGACAAAGCGGGACACAGCGGAACACAGCAGGACACAGTGGGGACACTGCGGGACCCAGCGGGGTCCCAGCGGGACAGAGCGGGACACAGCGGGGACAAATTGAGAACAGAGCGGGACAGCGTCGACACAGCAGGGACACAGCGGGACACAGTGGGGACATAGTGAGGACACTGCGGGGCACAGTGGGACACAGCGGGGACACAGTGGGTCATAGTGGTGACTCAGCGAGGACACAGCAGGGGACACAGCGGGACCCAGTGGGGACAGAGTGGGACACAGCGGGGACACAGCGGGGACACAGCGGGGACACAGCAAGGACACAGCAGGGGACACAGCGGGACACAGCGGGGACTCAGCGGGACCCAGCGGGACACAGTGGGGCTCAGCGGGGGACACAGCGGGAGACACAGCGCGGACACAGCAGGACACAACGGGGGACACAGCGAGGAGACAGCGGGATAGAGCAGGGGACACAGAGGGACACAACGGGACACAGCGCGACACACCGGACACACAGCGGGACACAGTGGGACTCAGCGGGGGACACTGCGGGTCACAGCAAGGAACATAGAGGTGGACACAGCGGGACACAGCTGGGGACACAGCAGGGACAAAGCGGGACACAGTAGGACACAGTGTGACATAGCGGGGACAGAGTGGGGGACACAGCGAGGACACAGCGGGACACAGCATGGTCAAAGCGGGGGACAGTGGGGACACAGTGGGACTCAGAGGGACACAGCGGGGACAAAGCGGGGGATACCAGGTAGACACAGCGGGACACAGCAGGGACACAGCGGGGGACACAGCGGGTGACACAGCGGGACACAGCGGGGGAGAGCGAGGTCAAAGAGGGACACAGCGGGACACAGAGGGGACAAAGCGGGACACAGCGGGGACACAATGGGATTCAGTGGGGGTCATAGCGAGGACACGGCGGGACACAGGAGGACAAAGCGAGGACACAGTTGGGACACAGCGGGGGACACAGCGGGACACAGCCAGACACAACGGTAACAAAGCTGGGACACAGCGGGACACAGCGGGACACAGTGGGACACAGCGGGGACACAGCGGGGACACAGCAGGACACAGCGGGACATAGTGGGACTCAGCGGAGGACACAGCAGGGGACACAACGGGAGACACAGCGGGAAACAGCGGGACACAGCGGGACACAGAGGGACACAGCGGGGGACACAGCGGGGACACAGCGGTGACACAGCGGTGCTCAGCGGCACACAGCGATGAAACAGCGGGGACACAGCGGGTGACAGAGCGGGACACAGCCGGGGGACACATCGGGACACAGCCAGACACAGCGGTAACAAAGCTGGGACACAACGGGACACAGCGGGACACAGTGGGACACAGCGGGGACACAACGGGGACACAGCGGGACATAGTGGGACTCAGCGGAGGACACAGCAGGGGACACAACGGGAGACACAGCGGGAAACAGCGGGACACAGTGGGGGACACAGTGGGGGACAAAGAGGCGGAAACAGCGGGACAGAGCGGGACACATCGGGGACACAGCGGGGACACAGCGGGACACATTGGGGACACAGCAGGACACAGCGGGGACACATCGGGGACACAGCGGGGACACAGCGGTGCACAGCGGCACACAGCGATGAAACAGCGGGGACACAGCGGGTGACAGAGCGGGACACAGCGGGGACAAAGAGGGAGAAACAGCGGGACCCAGCGGGGAACACAGCGGGACACTGAAAGACACAGTGGGGACAGAGCGGGACACAGCGGGAACACAGCGAAAGACAAAGCGGGGGACAAAGCGAGACTCCACGGGACACAGTGGAACAGAGCGGGGAACATCGGGGACACAGTGGGGACACAGCAAGGACAGAGCGGGGGACACAGCGGGACACAGAGGGACACAGCGGGGACACAGCAAGGACACAGCAGGGGACACAGCGGGACACAGCGGGACACAGCGGGGACACAGCGGGGGACACAGCGGGGGACACAGCGGGACACAGCGGGGGAGAGCGAGGACAAAGAGGGACACAGCGGGACACAGAGGGGACAAAGCGGGACACAGCGGGGACACAATGGGACACAGCGGGGGTCATAGCGAGGACACGGCGGGACACAGGAGGACAAAGCGAGGACACAGCGGGGACACAGACGGGGACACAGCAGGACACAGCCAGACACAGCGGTAACAAAGCTGGGACACAGCGGGACACAGCGGGACACGGTGGGACACAGCGGGGACACAGCGGGGACACAGCGGGACACAGCGGGACATAGTGGGACTCAGCGGAGGACACAGCAGGGGACACAACGGGAGACTCAGCGGGAAACAGCGGGACACAGCGGGGACACAGTGGGGGACACAGTGGGGGACAAAGAGGCGGACACAGCGGGACAGAGCGGGACATATCGGGGACAAAGCGGGGACACAGCGGGACACAGCGGGGACACAGCAGGACACAGCGGGGACACATCGGGGACACAGCGGGGACACAGCGGGACACAGCGGGGACACAGCGGGACACAGCGGGGACACAGCGGGGGACATGCGAGGACACAGTGGGACACAACTGGGGACAGAGCGGGAGACAGCGGGGTGAGCGGGGACACAGAGGGACACAGCGGGACACAGAGGGACAAAGCGGGACAAAGCGGGGACAAAATGAGAACAGAGCGGGACACAGCGTCGACACAGTGGGGACACAGCGGGAGACAGCGGGGTGAGCGAGGACACAGAGGGACACAGCGGGACACAGTGGGACTCAGCGGGGACACAGAGGGGACACAGCAAGAACACTGCGGGGGACACAGCGGCACACAGCGGGACACAACGAGGACACAGCGGGACACAGCGGGACACAGCAGGACACAGTGGGACTCAGCGGGGGACACAGCGGGACACAACGGGGGACATAGAGGCGGACACAGCAGGACACAAAGGGACACAGCGGGGGACACAGCGAGGACATAGGGGAACACAGCGGGACACAGCGGGGACACAGCGGTACACAGCGGGACACAGCAGGGACACAGCGGGACACAGCTGGACACAGCAGGAGACACAGCGGGACACAGCGGGGGACACAGCGGGACACTGCGGGACAAAGTGGGAACAGAGCGGGACACAGCGGGGACACAGCAAAGAACAAAGCGGGGGACAAAGCGAGTCACCACGGGACACAGCAGGAACAGCGGGGACACAGCGGAACACAGTGGGACTCAGCGGGGGACACAGCGGGACACAGCAGGGGACATAGAGGTGGACACAGGGCGACACGGCGGGACACAGCGGGGAACACAGAGGGCGACACAGCGGGGGACCCAGAGGGCGACACAGCGAGACACAGCGGGGGACACAGCGAGGACACAGCGGGACACAGCGGGACACAAGGGCGACACGGCAGGACACATCACGGGACATAGCAGGGGACACAGGGGGACACAGCGGGGGACACAGTGGGACACAGCGGGACACAGCGGAACACAGCAGGGACACAGCGGGGGACACAGCGTGGACACAGCTGGACACATAGGGACAAAACGGAACACAGCGGGACACGGCGGGGGACACAGCGGGGGACAGCGCGGACATACTGGGGGACAGCGGGACACAGAGGGACACAGCGGGGGAACACAGCGGGGGCACAGCGGGACACAGCAGGGGACAGCGGGGGACAAAGCGGGAGACACAGCGGGACACAGCGGGGGACATAGAGGCGGAAACAGCCGGACACAGTGGGGACTGAGCAGGACACAGAGGGGACACAGCGGAGGTCACATCGGGGGACAAAGCGAGACACCACGGGACACAGCGGGAAACAGAGGGGACACAGCAGGACACAGCGGGACACACCGGGGGACACAGCGGGGATACAGTGTTACACAGCAGGGACACAGCGGGGGACACAGTGAGGACACAGCGGGATAGAGCGGGACACAACGGGACACAGCGGGACCCAGCGGGAGACACAACGAGACACAGCGTGGAACAGAGCGGGACACAGTGGGGGACAAAGCGGGAGACACAGCAGGACACAGCGAGGGACAAGGCGGGACACTGCGGGACACAGTGGGGACTGAGCAGGACACAGCGGGGACACAGCGGGTGACAGCAGGTACACACCGGGAAACAGCGGGGACACAAAGGGACACAAAGGGACACAGCGGGGACATAGCGGGACACAGCGGGGGACACAGCGGGGACACAGCGGGGAAACAGCGGGGACACAGCGGGACACAGCATGGACACAGCGGGACACAGCGGGGGACACAGCAGGACACAGCCAGACCCAGCGGTAACAAAGCTGGGACACAGCGGGACACAGCGGGACACAGTGGGACAGAGCGGTGACACAGAGGGGGACAGAGGGCACACCGGGGGACAATGGGGACACAGCAGGACAGAGCGGGGTAGCGGGGACACAGCGGGTCACAGCGGGACACAGCGGGGACACAGCGGGGACACAGCAGGGGACAGCAGGCACACAGCGGGACACAGCAGGACACGCGGGGGACACAGCGGGGGACACAGCAGGACCCAGCAGGGGACACAGCGAGGACACAGCGGGACAAAGCGGGGACCCAGCGGGACCCAGTGGGACACAGCGGGGGACACACCGGTATACAGAAGACACACAGCGGGACACAGAGGGACACAGCAGGGACATAGCGGGGGACACAATGGGACATAGCCGGGACACAGCAGGACACAGTGGGGGACACAGCGGGGTACAAAGAGGCAGACGCAGCAGGACAGAGCGGGACACATTGGGGACATCCGGGGACACAGCGGGACACAGCTGGGACCCAGCGGGACCCAGCGGGACACAGCGGGGACACAGCGGGGACACAGCGGGGACAGAGCAGTAAAAAACCTGGGACACAGCGGGACACAGTGGGACACAGCGGGACACAACGGGGACACAGCGGGACACAGCATGGACACAGCTGGACACAGCAGGACACAGCAGGACACAGTGTGACTCAGCGGGGGACACAGCGGGACACAGCGGGGGACATAGGGGCGGACACAGCGGGACACAGCGGGACACAGCGGGTCACAGCGGGGGACACAGCGGGGACACAGCGGGACACAGCGTGGACTCAGCAGGGGACACAGCGCGGACACAGCGGGACACAACGGGTGACACAGCGAGGACACAGCGGGCTAGAGCGGGGGACACAGCGGGACACAGCGGGACACAGAGGGGGACACAGCCTGGGATAGCGGGGACACACCAGGGGACAGCGGGGACAAAGAGGGACACTGCCGGGGACAGCGGGGACACAGGGGCGACACAGTGGGGACACAGAGGGACACACCGGGGACAAAACGGGGACACAGCGGGACACCGCAGGGACACAGTGGGACACAGCGGGGGACACAGCGGGACACAGCCAGACCCAGCGGTAACAAAGCTGGGACACAGCGGGACACAGTGGGACAGAGTGGGACACAGGGGTGACACAGCCGGGGAAAGAGGGCACACCGGGGGACAATGGGGAAAGAGCGGACAGAGCGGGACACATCGGGGACACAGCGGGGACACAGCGGGACACAGCGGGGACACAGAAGGCACAGCGGGGACACATCGGGCACACAGCGGGGACACAGCGGGACACAGCGGGGACACAGCGGGACACAGCGGGGACACAGCAGGACACAGCGGGGACACATCGGGGACACAGCGGGGACACAGCGGGACACAGCGGGGACACAGCGGGACACAGCGGGGACACAGCAGGGGACATGTGCGGACACAGCGGGACACAACTGGGGACAGAGCGGGAGACAGCGGGGTGAGCGGGACACAGAGGGACACAGCGGGACACAGAGGGACAAAGCGGGACAAAGCGGGGACAAAATGAGAACAGAGCGGGACACAGCGTCGACACAGTGGGGACACAGAGGGAGACAGCGGGGTGAGCGGGGACACAGAGGGACACAGCGGGACACAGTGGGACTCAGCGGGGACACAGAGGGGACACAGCAAGTACACTGCGGGGGACACAGCGGCACACAACAGGACACAGCGAGGACACAGCGGGACACAGCGGGACACAGCAGGACACAGTGGGACTCAGCGGGGGACACAGTGGGACACAGCGGGGGACATAGAGGCGGACACAGCAAGACACAAAGGGACACAGCGGGGGACACAGCGAGGACAAAGTGGGACACAGCGGGACACAGCGGGACACAGCAGGGACACAGCGGGACACAGCTGGACAGAGCAGGAGACACAGCGGGACACAGTGGGACTCAGCGGGGGACACAGCGGGACACAGCAGGGGACATAGAAGTGGACACACCGGGACACAACGGGACACAGCTGGACACAGCGGGGGACCAGCGGGACACAGCGGGACACAGCAGGGGTCATAGCGAGGACACAGTGCGTCACAGGAGGACAAAGCGGAGACACAGTGGG
>NW_012285792.1:0-10138 GCF_000151885.1 Dipodomys ordii
ACAGCAGGGAACATCGAGGTGGACACAGCGGGGGACACATGCAGGGACAAAGAGGGACACAGCAGGACACAGTGCGACATAGCGGGGACAGAGCGGGGGACACAGCGAGGGCAGAGCGGGACACAGCATGGACAAAGCGGGGGACAGTGGGGACACAGTGGGACACAGTGGGGACACAGCGGTGACAAAGCGGGGGATAGCAGGGAGACACAGCGGGACACAGCGGGGACACAGCAGGATACAGCGGGGGACACAGCAGGGACTCAGCGGGGACACAGCAGTACACAGCGGGACACAGCGGGGACACAGTGGGACACAGCGGGACACAGTGGGGACACAGCGGGGACACAGCGGTGCACAGCAGCACACAGCGATGAAACAGCGGGGACACAGCGGGTGACAGAGCGGGACACAGCGGGGACAAAGAGGGAGACACAGCGGGACCCAGCGGGGGACACAGCGGGACACTGAAAGACACAGTGGGGACAGAGCGGGACACAGCGGGGACACAGCGAAAGACAAAGCGGGGGACAAAGCGAGACTCCACGGGACACAGTGGGACAGAGCGGGGAACATCGGGGACACAGTGGGGACACAGTGGGGACACAGCAAGGACAGAGCGGGGGACACAGCGGGACACAGAGGGACACAGCGGGGACACAGCAAGGACAGATCGGGAGACACAGCGGGACACAGAGGGACACAGCGGGGACACAGCAAGGACACAGCGGGGGACACAGCGGGACACAGCGGGGACACAGCGGGGGACACAGCGGGGGACACAGCGGGACACAGCGGGGGAGAGCTAGGACAAAGAGGGACACAGCGGGACACAGAGGGGACAAAGCGGGACACAGCGGGGACACAATGTGACACAGCGGGGGTCATAGCGAGGACACGGCGGGACACAGGAGGACAAAGTGAGGACACAGTGGGGACACAGCGGGGGACACAGCGGGACACAGCCAGACACAGCGGTAACAAAGCTGGGACACAGCGGGACACAGCGGGGACACAGTGGGACACAGCGGGGACACAGTGGGACACAGCGGGGACACAGCGGGGACACAGCGGGACACAGCGGGACATAGTGGGACTCAGCGGAGGACACAGCAGGGGACACAACGGGAGACACAGCGGGAAACAGCGGGACACAGCGGGACACAGTGGGGGACACAGTGGGGGGCAATGAGGCAGACACAGCGGGACAGAGCGGGACACAGCAGGGACACAGCGGGGACACAGCGGGACACAGCGGGGACACAGCAGGACACAGCCGGGACACATCGGGGACACAGCGGGGACACAGCGGGGGACAGTTGGGAGACACAGCGGTAACAAAGCTGGGACACAGCGGAACACAGCGGGACACAGTGGGACACAGCGGGGACACAGCGGGACACAGCGAGACACAGTGGGGGACAAAGCGGGACACAGCGGAACACAGCAGGACACAGTGGGGACACTGCAGGACACAGCGGGGACCCAGCAGGACAGAGCGGGGCACAGCGGGGACAAAGTGAGAACAGAGCGGGACAGCGTCGACACAGCGGGGACACAGCGGGACACAGCGGGGACATAGTGAGGACACTGCGGGGCACAGTGGGACACAGCGGGGACACAGTGGGTCATAGTGGTGACTCAGCAAGGACACAGCAGGGGACACAGCGGGACACAGTGGGGACAGAGTGGGACACAGCGGGGATCACAGCGGAGGTCACAGCGGGGACACAGCGGGGACACAGCGAGGACACAGCGGGGACACAGCGGGGGACACAGCGGGACACAGCGGGGACTCAGCGGGACCCAGCGGGACACAGTGGGGCTCAGCGGGGGACACAGCGGGAAACACAGTGCAGACACAGCAGGACACAACGGGGGACACAGCGAGGACACAGCGGCATAGAGCAGGGGACACAGAGGGACACAACGGGACACAGCGCGACACACCGGAGACACAGCGGGACACAGTGGGACTCAGCGGGGGACACTGCGGGACACAGCAGGGAACATCGAGGTGGACACAGCGGGGGACACAGCAGGGACAAAGAGGGACACAGCAGGACACAGTGCGACATAGCGGGGACAGAGCGGGGGACACAGCGAGGGCAGAGCGGGACACAGCATGGACAAAGCGGGGGACAGTGGGGATACAGTGGGACACAGTGGGGACACAGCGGTGACAAAGCGGGGGATAGCAGGGAGACACAGCGGGACACAGCGGGGACACAGCAGGATACAGCGGGGGACACAGCAGGGACTCAGCGCGGACACAGCAGTACACAGCGGGACACAGCGGGGACACAGTGGGACACAGCGGGACACAGTGGGGACACAGCGGGGACACAGCGGTGCACAGCAGCACACAGCGATGAAACAGCGGGGACACAGCGGGTGACAGAGCGGGACACAGCGGGGACAAAGAGGGAGACACAGCGGGACCCAGCGGGGGACACAGCGGGACACTGAAAGACACAGTGGGGACAGAGCGGGACACAGCGGGGACACAGCGAAAGACAAAGCGGGGGACAAAGCGAGACTCCACGGGACACAGTGGGACAGAGCGGGGGACACAGCGGGACACAGCCAGACACAGCGGTAACAAAGCTGGGACACAGCGGGACACAGCGGGGACACAGTGGGACACAGCGGGGACACAGCGGGGACACAGCGGGACACAGCGGGACATAGTGGGACTCAGCGGAGGACACAGCAGGGGACACAACGGGAGACACAGCGGGAAACAGCGAGACACAGCGGGACACAGTGGGGGACACAGTGGGGGACAAAGAGGCAGACACAGCGGGACAGAGCGGGACACATCGGGGACACATCGGGGACACAGCGGGACACAGCGGGGACACAGCAGGACACAGCGGGGACACAGCGGGGACACAGCGGGACACAGCGGGGACACAGCAGGACACAACAAGGACACAGAGGGATACAGCGGGGGACAGAGCGGGACACAGCAGGGACACAGCAGGACACAGCAGGGACACAGCGGGGGACACAGCACGGACACAGCGGGACACAACTAGGGACAGAGCGGGAGACAGCGGGGTGAGCGGGGACAGAGAGGGACACAGCGGGACACAGAGGGACAAAGCGGGACAAAGCGGGGACAAAATGAGAACAGAGCGGGACACAGCGTGGACACAGTGGGGACACAGCGGAAGACAGCGGGGTGAGGGGGGACACAGAGGGACACAGCGGGACACAGTGGGACTCAGCGGGGACACAGAGGGGACACAGCAAGTACACTGCGGGGGACACAGCGGCACACAGCGGGACACAGCGAGGACACAGCGGGACATAGCGGGACACAGCAGGACACAGTGGGACTCAGCGGGGGACACAGCGGGACACAGCGGGGGACATAGAGGCGGACACAGCAGGACACAAAGGGACACAGCGGGGGACACAGTGAGGACATAGAGGGACACAGCGGGACACAGCGGGGACACAGCGGTACACAGCGGGACACAGCAGGGACACAGCGGGACACAGCTGGACACAGCAGGAGACACAGCGGGACACAGCGGGGGACACAGCAGGACACTGCGGGACAAAGTGGGAACAGAGCGGGACACAGCGGGGACATAGCAAAGAACAAAGCGGGGGACAAAGCGAGTCACCACGGGACACAGCGGGACACAGCGGCGATACAGCGGAACACAGTGGGACTCAGCGGGGGACACAGCGGGACACAGCAGGGGACATAGAGGCGGACACAGCGGGACACAACGTGACACAGCTGGACACAGCGGGGGACCAGCGGGACACAGCATGACACAGCAGGGGTCATAGCGAGGACACAGTGCGTCACAGGAGGACAAAGCGGAGACACAGTGGGGACACAGCCGGGGACACAGTGGGACACAGCAGGTGACACAGAGGGACACAGCGGGACACAGCAGGACACAGCGCGACACAGCGGGGACAAAGACGGGGACAGCAGGGACACACAGTGGGACACAGCAAGGAAACAGCGGGACACAGTGGGGGACAGAGCAGGACCCAGAAGGGGACAAAGCGGGAGACACAGCGGGACACAGCAGGGGACACAGCGGGACACAGCAGGGGTCATAGCGAGGCCACAGCGGGTCACAGGAGGACAAAGCGGAGACACAGCGGGGACACAGCCGGGGACACAGTGGGACACAGCGGGACACAGCGTGGACACAGTGGCAGACAGCGAGGACACAGCGGGTCACAGCGAGACACAGCGGGGACACAGCGGGGGACAGCAGGCACACGGCGGGACACAGCGGGACACAGCAGGACACAGTGGGGGAAACAGCGGGGGATACAGCAGGATGCAGCAGGGGACACAGCGGGGACACAGCGGGGACACAGAGGGGGACAGCAAGCACACAGCGGGACACAGCGGGACACAACGGGACACAGCGGGGGACACAGCGGGGGACACAGAGGGACGCAGCGGGGGACAAAGCAGGGACACAGCGGGACAAAGCGGAAACTCAGCGGGACACAGCGGGGGACACAGCGTGGGACACACCGGGATAGAGCAGGCACACAGCGGTACAGAGCGGGACACAGCGGGGGACATAGCGGGACACAGCGGGACAAAACGGGACACAGCGGGACACAACGGGGACACAGCAGGGGACACAGCGGGAGACAGTGGGGACACAGCCGGACACAAGAGGATACAGCAAGAAACACCGGGGGACACAGCGGGCACACAGCGGGACACAGAGGGACACAGCGGATCATAGCGAGGAACACAGTAGGACACAGCAGGGGACACAGCGGGGACAAAGCGGGACACAGAGGGACACAGCAGGGACACAGCGGGACACAGCGGGGGACACAGCAAGGGACACAGCGGGACACAGCGGGGGACACAGTGGGACACAGCGGGACACAGCGGGACATAGCAATACACAGCAGCGGACACAGCGGGGAACAAAGGACACACTCCGGGGGACAGCAGGGACAAGGTGGGACACAGCGGGGGACAGTGGGAACACAGCGGGACACAACGGGACACAGCGGGACACAGCGGGACACAGCGGGGACAAAGCGGGGACACAGCGAGACACAGCGGGACCCAGCGGGGACCCAGCGGGGACACAGCGGGACACAGCGGGGGACACAGAGGCAAACACAGCAGAACACAGAGGGACACAGCGCGACACAGCGGGACACAGAGGGGACACAGCGAGGACACAGTGGGACACAGCGGGGAACACAGCGGGACACAGCGGGGGACACAGCATGGACACAGCGGGGCACAGCAGGGAAACAGTGGAGGACGCAGCGGGGGACACAGCGGGATACAGAAGGACACAGCGAGGACACAGCGGAACACAGGAGGACACAGCGGGGACACAGTGGGGACACAGCGGGGGACACAGTGGGACACAGCGGGGACACAGAGGGACTCAGCGGTTACACAGCGAGGACACAGCGGGGACCCAGCGGGACAGAGTGGGACACAGCAGGGACAAAGTGAGAACAGAGCGGGACACAGCGTCAACACAGCGGGGACAAGTGCGACACAGCGGGGACAAGATCGACACAGCGGGACACATTGGGGACACAGCGGGGACACAGAGGGGGACAGCAAGCACACAGCGGGACACAGTGGGACACAACGGGACACAGCAGGGGACACAGCGGGGGACACTGCGGGGGACACAGCGGAACGCAGCGGGGAACAAAGCAGGGACACAGCGGGACAAAGCGGAAACTCAGCGGGACACAGCGGGGGACACAGCGTGGGACACACCGGGATAGAGCAGGCACACAGCGGTACACAGCGGGACACAGCGGGGACACAGCGGGACACAGCTGGACACAGCGCAAGACACAACGGGACACAGCGGAGGACAGAGAGGAACACAGCGGGGGATAAAGCGGGAGACACAGCGGGACACAGCCGGGGACAAAGCGGGACACTGCGGGACACAGAGGGGACAGAGCGGGACACAGCAGGGACACAGCGGGACACAGCGGGTGACACAGTGGGTGAGAGCTGGTACACACCGGGGGACAGCGGGAACACAGCGGGACACAGCGGGACACAGCAGGAGACACAGTGGGACACAACGGGGGACACAGTGGGACACAGCGAGGACACAGCGGAGGACACAGCAAGGACAAAGCGGGATAGAGCGGGACACAACGGGACACAGCAGGACACAGCGGGTGACACAGCGGGTGAGAGCTGGTACACACTGGGGGACAGCGGGGATACAGCAGGACACAGCGGGACACAGCAGGAGACACAGCGGGACACAACGGGGGACAGAGCGAGGACACAGTGGGACACAGCGGGGACACAGCAGGACACAGCGGGACACAGCAGGAAACACAGCAGGGACACAGCGGGGGACAGAGCGAGGACACAGCGGGACACAGCATGGACAAAGCGGGGGACAGCGGGGACACAGCGGGGGACATAGAGGCGGACACAGGGCGACATGGCGGGACACAGCGGGGAACACAGAGGGCGACACAGCGGGGGACCCAGAGGGCGACACAGCGAGACACAGCGGGGGACACAGCGAGGACACAGCGGGACACAGCAGGACACAGCGGGGGACACAGTGGGACACAGCGGGACACAGCGGAACACAGCAGGGAAACAGCGGGGGACACAGCGTGGACACAGCTGGACACAGAGGGACAAAACGGAACACAGCGGGACACGGCGGGGGACATAGCGGGGGACAGCGCGGACATACTGGGGGACAGCGGGACACAGCGGGACACAGCGGGGAAACACAGTGGGAGCACAGCGGGACACAGCAGGGGACAGCGGGGAACAAAGCGGGACACACAGCGGGACACAGCGGGGGACATAGAGGCGGAAACAGCCGGACACAGTGGGGACTGAACAGGACACAGCGCGGACACAGCGGAGGTCACATCGGGGGATACAGCGAGACACCACGGGACATAGCGGGAACAGAGGGGACACAGCAGGACACAGCGGGACACACCGGGGGACACAGCGGGGACACAGAATTACACAGAAGGGACACAGCGGGGGACACAGTGAGGACATAGTGGGATAGAGCGGGACACAACGGGACACAGCGGGACCCAGCGGGAGACACAACGGGACACAGCGTGGGACAGAGCGGGACACAGTGGGGGACAAAGCGGGAGACATAGCGGGACACAGCGAGGGACACAGCCGGACACTGCGGGACACAGTGGGGACTGAGCAGGACACAGCGGGTTACAGCTGGTACACACCGGGAAACAGCGGGGACACAAAGGGACACAAAGGGACACAGCGGGGACACACCGGGGACACAGCAGGACACAGCGGGGGACACAGCGGGGACACAGCGGGGACACAGTGGGGACACAGCGGGGACACAGCAGGGGACAGCAGGCACACAGCGGGACACAGCGGGACACAGCAGGACACAGCGGGGGACACAGCGGGGGACACAGCAGGACCCAGCAGGGGACACAGCGGGGACACAGCGGGACAAAGCGGGGACCCAGCGGGACCCAGTGGGACACAGCAGGGGACACACCGGTATACAGAAGACACACAGCGGGACACAGAGGGACACAGCAGGGACATAGCGGGGGACACAGTGGGACAGAGCCGGGACACAGCAGGACACAGTGGGGGACACAGCGGGGTACAAAGAGGCAGACACAGCAGGACAGAGCGGGACACATCGGGGACACCCGGGGACACAGCGGGACACAGCTGGGACCCAGCGGGACACGGCGGGACACAGCGGGGACACAGCGGGGACACAGTGGGGACAGAGCAGTAAAAAAGCTGGGACACAGCGGGACACAGCGGGACACAGCAGGACACAACGGGGACACAGCGGGACACAGCATGGACACAGTGTGACTCAGCGGGGGACACAGCGGGACACAGCGGGGGACATAGGGGCGGACACAGCGGGACACAGCGGGACACAGCGGGTCACAGCGGGGGACACTGCGGGACACAGCGGGGACTCAGCAGGGGACACAGCGCGGACACAGCGGGACACAACGGGTGACACAGCGAGGACACAGCGGGATAGAGCGGGGGACACAGCGGGACACAGCGGGACACAGAGGGGGACACAGCCTGGAATAGCGGGGACACACCGTGGGACAGCGGGGACAAAGAGGGACACTGCTGGGGACAGCGGGGACACAGGGGCGACACAGTGGGGACACAGCGGGACACACTGGGGACACAGCGGGGACACAGCGGGACACCGCTAGGACACAGCGGGACACAGCGGGGGACACAGCGGGACACAGACAGACCCAGCGGTAACAAAGCTGGGACACAGCGGGACACAGCGGGACACAGCGGGGTACACAGAGGCAGACACAGCGGTACACATCGGGACACAGCGGGGACACAGCGGGACACATCGGAACACAGCGGGGACACAGCAGTAAACAGCGGGGACACAACGGGGACACAGCAGGGGACACAGTGGGACACAGCGGGACACAGCGGGGGACACAGCGGGACACAGCGGAGGACACAGCGGGGGACAGCGGTGACACACCGGCGGACAGCGGGGACACAGCGTTACACGGCAGGACACAGCGGGGGACAAAGTGGGACACAGTGGGGGACACAGCCGGGGACACAGCGGGACACAGCTTGGGACACAGCGAGGACACAGAGGGACACAGCGGGGAACACAGCGTGGGACAGCGGGGACACACATGCAGGCAGCGGGGACACAACGGGACACAGCGGGGGACATCGGGGACACAGCGGGACACAGCGGGACAAAGCGGGACACAGCAGCGACACAGCAGGGACACAGCGGGACACAGCGAGACACAGGATTGACAAAGCGGCAAAACAGCGGGACACATCGGGACACAGCGGGACACTGTGGGGTCACAGCGGGAGACAGAGGGGACACACCGGTGGACAAAGGGGACACAGCAGGACAGCGCGGGGGTCACAGTGGGAAACAGCGGAGACACAGGGGGACACAGGGGGCGACACAGAGGACAAAGCGGGACACAGCGGGACACAGCGGGGACACAGCTGGGACAAAGCTGGGGACACAGTGGGGGACACAGCGGTAAACAGCGGGGGACACAGCGGGACTCAGCTGGGGACACATCAAAGGACACAGTGAGTGACACAGCGGGGGAAACAGCGGGAAACAGCGGGGGACACAGCGAGGACACAGCAGGACACAGCGCGGGACACAGCAGGACACAGTGGGGTACACAGAGGCAGACACAGCGGTATACATCGGGACACAGCGGGGACACAGCGGGACACAGCGGGGACACAGCAGTAAACAGCGGGGAAACAACGGGGACACAACGGGGGACAAAGTGGGACACAGCGGGACACAGCGGGGGACACAGCGGGACACAGCGGAGGACACAGCGGGGGACAGCGGTGACACACCGGTGGACAGCGGAGACACAGCGTGACACAGCGGGACACAGCGGGGGACAAAGTGGGACACAGTGGGGGACACAGCAGGGGACACAGCGGGACACAGCTGGGGCACAGTGAGGACACAGCGGGACACAGCGGGGAACACAGCGTGGGACAGCAGGGACACACATGCAGGCAGCGGGGACACAACGGGACACAGCGGGGGACATCGGGGACACAGCGGGACACAGCGGGACACAGCGGGGGACGCAGCAGGGTACACAGCGGGACACAGTGGGACACAGAGGGAACAAAGCGGGGGACAAAGCCCGGACACAGCGGGACACAGCGGGACAAAACTGGACACAGCTGGACACAGCGGTGACACAGCAGGGGACACAGCGGGGGACAGCGGGTACACAGCCGGACACAGCAGGACACAGAGGGAAACAGCGGGGACACAGCGAGGACACAGCGGGACACAGCGGGACACAGAGGGGACACAGCGGGGGACAGCAGGGAGACACAGCGGGGACACAGCGGGGACACAGCGGAACACAGTTGGGACACAGCGGGGGACAGCAGGGAGACACAGCGGGGACACAGCGGGGACACATCGATACAAAGAGGAACACAGCCGGTACACAGCAATACACAGTGAGGACACACCAGGGACACAGCGGGACACAGCGGAGACAAAGCGGGGACACAGTGAGACACAGTGAGGACACAGCGGGACACAGCGGAGGACACAGCGTAGGACAGCGGTGACAC
>NW_012285793.1:0-3370 GCF_000151885.1 Dipodomys ordii
GGGGGACACAGCATGGACACAGCGGGTCCACAGCGGGGATAATAGTGGGGGACACAATCGGGTCACAGCGGGGTCACAGTGTGGGACACAGTGAGGACACAGCGGGACACAGAGGGATACACAGAGAGGACACAGTGGGACACAGGAGGACACAGCGGGGACACAGCGGGTGACAGCGCGGACACAAAAGGGACACAGCAGGACACAGCGGGGACACAGCAAGGACACAACGGGACACAGCGGGACATAGCAGGGGACACAGCAGGGGACACAGTGGGACACAGCTGGGGACACAGCGGGACACAGCGGGGGACACAGCGGGACACAGCAGGGACAAAGCGGGGACACAGCGGGGGACAGCGGGGACACAGAGGGACACAGCAGGACACAGCGGGGACACAGCGGGGGACACAGCGGGACACAGCGGGGACCAAGCGGGGGACAAAGCGGGGACAGAGCAGGACACAGCGGAACAAAACGGGACACAGCGGGACACAGCGGGGACACAGCAGGGGACACAGCGGGGGACAGCGGGGAAACAGTCGGACACAGCAGGACACATCGGGAAACAGCGGGAACACAGTGGGGACACAGTGGGACACAGCGGGACACAGAGGGGACAAAGCGGGGGACAGCAGGGAGACACAGCGTGGACACAGCGGGGACACAGCGGAACACAGTGGGGACTCAGCGGGGGACAGCAGGGTGACACAGCGGGGACACAGCGGGACACAGCGGGACACAGGAGGTACACAGCAGGACACAGCGGGACACAGCGGGAAACACAACCAGACACAGCGGGGGACACAGCGGGACACAGCGGGGACAAAGCAGGACACAGTGGGGACACAGCTGGGACACAGCGGGGACACAGCCGGGGACACAGTGGGACACAAAGGGACACAGCAGGGACACAGCAGGGGACACAGCGGGACACAAAGTGGGACACAGCGTTACACAGCGGGGACACAGCGGGGACACAGCAGGGGCACAGTGGGAAACAGCGGGACACAGTGGGGGACAAAGCGGGACACACTGGGATACAGAGGGACACAGCGGGGGACACAGCAGGGGACACAGAGCCGCACACAACGGGAGAGAGTGGAACACAGCACGGACACAGTGGGGACACAGCAGGACATCGCGGGGACAAAGCGAGGACAGAGCAGGACACAGAGGTACACAGCGTGGAACACAGCGGGGGACAGTGGGGACAAACCGGGGAACAACGGGGACACAGTGGGACACAGCTGGGACACAGCGAGGACACAGCGGGACACAGCGGGGACACAGCGAGTACACAGCGGGACACAGCAGGACACAGAGGGGAACACAGCGGGGGACACAGCGGGACACAGCGGAACACAGCGGGGTACACAGTGGGACACATCGGGGATACAGCAGGGACACAGCAGGACACAGCGGGGGACAGAGCAGGATATAGCGGGGGACACAGCGGGACACAGCGGGGACACAGCGGGACAGAGCGGGGGACACAGCGG
Source organism: Dipodomys ordii (assembly GCF_000151885.1). Taxonomy (NCBI): domain Eukaryota; kingdom Metazoa; phylum Chordata; class Mammalia; order Rodentia; family Heteromyidae; genus Dipodomys; species Dipodomys ordii. The sequence continues at coordinate 1,503 of NW_012285793.1, forward strand.
GACACAGCGGGGACACAGCGGGACAGAAAGGGGAATACAGCGGGATATAGCAGGGGACACAACGAGGACAAAGCAGGAAACAGAGGGACACAGCAGGGGACATAGCAAGGCCACAGCGGGACACAGCAAGCACGCAGCGGAACACAGCGGGGGATACAGCGGGGGACATAGCGGGACACAGTGGGGGACACAGCGGGGGACACAGCGGGGGACACAACGGGTGACACAGCGGGACACAGTGGGGTACACAAAGGGACACAGTGGGGGACACAGCAGGGGACACAGCAGGACACTTGGGGACACAGGGGGACACAGAGGGGACACAGCGGGGGACACAGCGGACACAGTCTGGAACAGAGCGGGACACAGCGTGGAAACAGCGGGACACAGCGAGACACAGCAGTGACAAAGCGGCAACACAGAGGGAAACATCGGGACACAGCGGGACACAGGGGGGACAGAGGGGACACACCGGTGGACAACGGGGACACAGCAGGACAGCGCGGGGGTCACAGTGGGAAACAGCGGGGACACAGTGGGACACAAGTGGCCACACAGAGAGACACAGCGGGACAGAGCGGGGACACAGCGGGGACAAAGCGGGGGACACAGTGGGGGACACAGCGGTAAACAGCGGGGGACACAGCGGGACTCAGCGGGGGACACATCAAAGGACACAGCGGGTAACACAGCGGGGGAAACAGCGGGAAACAGCGGGGGACACAGCGAGGACACAGCAGGACACAGCGGGGTACACAGAGGGACATAGAGGTTACACTTCCAGGACACACCAGGGACACAGCGGAACACAGCGTGGACACAGCGGGGACACAGCGGGACATAGCGGGACCCAACGGGGACACAGCGGGGACACAGCGGGACACAGCGGGAGACACAGAGGCGGACACAGCAGGACACAGCGGGAGACGCCGGGACACAGCGGGTCACAGTCGGGAAATAGTTGGGGACACAGCGAGGGACACAGCGGGATAGAGAAGGACACCGCGAGGACACAGTGGGACACAGGAGCACACAGCGGGGACACAGCGGGGGACAGAGTGGGACACAGCGGGGACACAGAGGGACTCAGCAGTGACAGAGTGGGACACAGCGGGGACACAGTGGGACACAGCGGACACACACCGAGGACACACCAGGGGACACAGTGGGACACAGCGGACACACAGCGGGGACACAGCGGGACACAGCAAGGACACAGCGGGGACACAGCGTGGGATACAGCGGGGGACATAGTGGGACACAGTGGGGGACACAGCTGGGGACACAACGGGTGACACAGCGGGACACAGTGGGGTACACAAAGGGACACAGCGGGGGACACTGTAGCGGACACAGTGGGACTTATCGGGACACAGCGGGACACAGCGGGGAACACAGGGGGGGACACAGCGGGACACAGCGGGAAATAGTAGGGTACACAGCGGGGGACACAGCGGGATACAGAAAGACACAGCCAGGACACAGCGGGACGCAGGATGACACAGCAGGGACACAGCTTGGGACACAGTGGGACACAGCTGCGGATACAGCGAGGACACAGCAGGGACACTGCGGGACACAGCGGGTCACAGCGGGGAAATAGTGGGGGACACAGCGGAGGACACAGCGGGATACAGAAGGACACAGCGAGGACATACCGGGGACATAGGGTGACACTGCGGGACACAGTGGGACACAGAGGGGACACAGAGGGACATAGAGGTTACACAGCCAGGACACACCAGGAACACAGCGGAACACAGTGGGGACACAGCGGGGACACAGCGGGACACAGCGGGACCCAGCGGGGACCCAGCGGGGACACAGCGGGACACAGCGGGAGACACAGAGGCGGACACAGCAGGACA
>NW_012285794.1:0-2611 GCF_000151885.1 Dipodomys ordii
GAGGACACAGCGGGACACAGCGGCGGACACAGCGGGGGACCGCGGGAACACACATGCAAACAGTGGGGACACAACGGGACACAGCGGTGGACATCGGGACACAACGTGACACAGCGGGACACAGCGGGGACACAGCAGGGACACAGCGGGTCACAGCCTGGACACAATGGGGGACACAGCGAGGACACAGCGGGCCACAGAGGGATACACAGAGAGGACACAGCGTGACACATGGGGACACAACGGGACACAGCGGGGGACACAGAGAGGACACAGCAGAACACAAATGGGGACACAGCAAGGACACAGCAAGGCCACAGCGGGACACAGCGGGACACAGCAGGGGACACAGCAGGGGACACAGCGGGACACAGGGGGACACAGCGGGACACAGAGGGGACACAGCAGCGACACAGCGGAACACAGCGGGGGACACTGCGGGACACAGCCTGGGACAGAGCGGGACACACCGTGGACACAGCGGGACACAGCGAGACACAGCAGTGACAAAGCAGCCACACAGCGGGACACAGCGGGACACAGCGGGGGACAGAGGGGACACACCGGTGGACAACAGGGACACAGCAGGACAGCGCGGGGGTCACAGTGGGAAACAGAGGGGACACAGAAGGACACAGCGGGACACAGCGGGACACAGCGGGGACAAAGCTAGGGACACAGTGGGGGACATAGCGGTAAACAGCGGGGGACAAAGCAGGATTCAGCTGGGGTCACATCAAAGGACACAGCGGGTGACACAGCGGGGGAAACAGCAGGAAACAGCGGGGGACACAGCGAGGACACAGCAGGACACAGCAGGGTACACAGAGGCAGACACAGCGGTACACATCGGGACACAGCGGGGACACAGTGGGACACAGCGGGACACAGCGGGGACACAGCAGGACATCGCGGGGAAAAAGCGGGGACAGAGCGGGACACAGAGGTACACAGCGAGGGACACAGCGGGGGACAGTGGGGACAAACCGGGGAACAATGGGGACACAGCGGGACACAGATGGGACACAGCGAGGACACAGCGGGACACAGCGGGGACACAGCGTGTACACAGCGGGACACAGCCGGACACAGCAGGACACAGAGGGGAACACGGCGGGCAACACAGCGGGACAGAGCGGGACACAGCGGGGTACACAGTGGGACACATCGCACATACAGCAGGGACACAGCGGGACACAGCGGGGGACAGAGCAGGATATAGCGGGGGACACAGCGGGACACAGCAGGGACACAGCGGGACAGAGCGGGGAACACAGCGGGATATAGCAGGGGACACAACGAGGACAAAGTGGGACACAGAGGGACACAGCAGGGGACACAGCAAGGCCACAGCAGGACACAGCGGGACACAGCGGGGACACAGCAGGACACCGGGGGACACAGCGGGACACAGCGGGGACACAGCAGGGGACACAGCGGGACACAAAGGGGGCCCCAGCGTTACACAGAGGGGACACAGCGGGACACAGCGGGGACACAGCAGGGGACACAGCAGGACACAGAGGGGAACAAAGGGGGCACACAGCGGGACACAATGGGGGACACAGAGGGACAAAGCGAGACACAGTGGGGACAGAGTGGGACACAGCAGGACACAGCGGGGTACACAGAGGCCGACACAGCGGTACACATCGGGACACAGCGGTGACACAGCGGGACACAGCGGGACACAGCGGGGACACAGCCGGACACAGCCGGGACACAGCGGGGACAAAGCGAGACACAGCGGGTCCCAGCGGGGACACAGCGGGGACACAGCAGGACACAGCCGGGGACACAGAGGCGGACACAGCAGAACACAGCGGGACACAGCGCGACACAGCGGGACACAGCGGGGACACAGCGGGGACACAGCGAGGACACAGTGGGACACAGCGGGGAACACAGCAGGGGACACAGCGGGACACAGCGGGACACAGCAGGGGACACAGCATGGGCACAGCCAGTCACAGCGGGGAAATAGTGGGGGACACAGCGGGGGTCACAGCGGGATACAGAAGGACACAGCGAGGACTCAGGGGGACAAAGGAGGACACAGCGGGGACACAGCGGGGAAACAGCGGGGGACACAGTGGGACACTGCGGGGACACAGAGGGACTTAGCGGTTACACAGTGAGGACACACCAGGGACACAGCAGGACACAGCGGGGACACAGCAGGGACACAGCGGGACACAGCGGGACACAGCGGGGGACACAGCAGGGGACACAGCGGGAGACAGCACGGACACAGAGGGACACAGCAGGACACAGCGGGGAAACAGCAAGGACACAACGGGACACAGCGGGACACAGTGGGGGACACAGCAGGGGACACAGCGGGACACAGCCAGGGACACAGAGGGACACAGTGGGACACAGCGGGGACAAAGCGGGGGACAAAGCAGGGACACAGCGGGACACATCGGGACACAGCGGGGAAACAGCGGGGGGACAGAGGGGACACATCGCTGGACAACATGGACAAAGCAGGACAGCGCGGTGGTCTCAGTGGGAATCATCGTGGACATCAGGGGGACACTGGTGGGCGACACACAGGGACACATCGGGACACAGCGGGACAGAGTGGGTGACACAATCGGGGACTAAA
>NW_012285795.1:0-8050 GCF_000151885.1 Dipodomys ordii
GGGTATTCAGTGAGGAAAGATTCCCTTTCCTCAAATGAATCTAGATTTTGGACCTCACTTATTGTTTTCTAAACATAGACTGGGGTCATTTTCCATTAGCACACATTTAACCATCACACCAAGAAGTGTTTTTGTTTTTGTTTTTGTTTTGACTGATTTAGAGCTGATCTAGCTGGATTGCGAATATCAATGGAAGACATTCTGTATCGTCTTCTTCCTTGGTGGTATGTGTAGATACACCTGCATCACATGTGGGGTTCAGAATCAGTGGGATGTCCACAGGACTCAAAGCCTACTTTGGCCTTTCTACAAATTGAAAAAAAACCCTCTACTTTCACAGGATTTCTGGAGATCAGCGATGGCTTCCAATCTCCATCAGTCACCACAGACGTCATCACTGATGGGTTCTTTATCTGGAGTTCTTCAGGAGCTTCTCTACAGTGATGAAAACCTGAGAATAAAAATAGGTACAGGAGTCTTTGAGTAGACCCTCGTAGTTAAGGTGTCACTAAACTTCCAAGAGGATCTAATGTGAGAAGCAGTAGGATTTGAGTTGGCATTGAACACTGATGAGGAGGTAGGCTTTTTCTAATGAGTAGCTACTTCCAAGTTCTTTCAAAAGGAGAACAGACATTACCTGGCAAAGAATATCCATAAAAGGAAATTTTGCCAAGCTGGGGAGTACTAAGGGCTCTGGGCCAATCAGGCACATCCCTAGAGACTCAGGTTCCATCCCTACTCACAAGCTCTGAGGCATCTAAACAAGGACTTCTTCCTCTTTTTCTTGGTCTCATGGGTTCCTCCAGCTGGTCCAGAAAAATATGTAAGTGGAAGAGCAGGTCTGAAGAGGCCATGTTGAGCTTGACATTCTGTGTAAGTTCTTTCAGGGTGTCATTGTTCTTGGGCTCATAGAAATCATCAGGGTAGAAGTCCATCCACATAGGGAGGATGAAACAAACAACGCTGTGGGCAGATTTATTGTTGGCAAGTGGAAAGAGACTCCTGCAAGCAGGATGCTCCTCAAAACCCACTTCTAATAATTTCTCAAATATAATCCTCTAAAATTCTCCCTGTAATAGGAAGAGAAATTTGTTTCCCCACTGGATCTGACTTGCTACACACAGCCCTCCCTGTCATCCATGAGAGTCCAAAAGCACAACTACAACCACAACTGTGTAATCTACTATCCACTGAAGTGCCAAGCCTTAACCCCCTGGTGAAAATCACAACTGGTGTGCAAAGAAGAAAGTTGAGTTTGATACAGAAACCTCAAAGATACCAAGTTTTCAAGGATAGAACTCTTTGTGCCAGCGTCCACTTGCTTCTTCACTTGTTCATCTTTTCCCAGTTATGGTAGAAGGATCTGTACCAATGGGAGGAGAGAAGGAAGTTAACTCTATGCTTCTCCTTTTCTGAACTAACAGGACACACATAGGACTCGCTAAGTCCCACATTGTAATGTAAACATGACAGACAAAATTGGAGATATGTCTATACAACTTCATGGTAATTCTGTGAAGATGCTTATGTGCATCTGTCCAAATAAATGCACAATGGCTCATGCCTCTAATCCTACTAATCCGGAGGGTGAGATCTGAGAATCACAGTTTGAACCCAGTCTAGTTTGTAAAAATCTAAATATACTTATCTTCAATTAACCAGCCAAAGGCCAGAATTGGACCTGGGGCTCAATTGGTAGTGTGTTAGAAATGGGACAGCACTCAAGCCCCCAATTAAAGTAAAAGTTGCCTCCTTTCTTCTGTCTATATTCCTTCAAAGGCCTCAAAGATAGTGATTTCCTAGGTGAGCGTGGATGTTGGGTGCCATTTACTCCTTCCTTAAATCCTAGTCTCTCAGCAAGCAAATTACTAAGGCTCCACTAACTCATGAGGCACATGAAATATTCTGGCAGCCCAGTCCTAAGGAATTAGCCAAGGACTACACTTCTTTGTCTCAAGCCAATCTCCTTTGACAAGACCCCAGTGAAACTGTCACAGAGATGTACCTAGTATTCCACTATTCTGCCAGAGGGTCTCATCAGCCCTGGGTTTGAAAGAGGAACACTAACTTTTTTTGTTTGTCATGGGGTTTGAACTCTGGGCTTGGGTGCTATCCCTCAGCCCTTCAGCTCAAGGGGAGCACTCTACCGCTTGAGCCACAGAACCACTTCTGGTTTTCTAGTGTTTTATTGGAGAGGAGTATCATGGACTTTCCTGCCAGGGCTGTCTTTGAACCGTGAACCTCAAATCTCTGTCTCCTGAGTATCTAGGATTACAGGTGTGAGTTACTGGTGCCTGGCTTAGGAACACTCACTTTTTTTGTTTGTCAGGGCTTGACCTCTGGGCCTGGGCCCTGTCCCTCAGCTCTTCAGCTCAATGTTAGCACTCTACCATTTGAGCCACAGCACCACTTCTGGCTTGTTTTCTGCTTATGTGGTGGTCAGGAATCGAACCCAGGGCCTCATGCATACAAGGCAAGCTCTCTACCACTGAGCCACCTTCCCAGCCCAAGATCACTCACTTTTGGAATATCCAGCAACTGCTCCATTGTCCTACACTCTGTGTAGGGGTGGAGGAAGTTTCCCACATAGAAGGGATCAGCTTTCTGGTAGGCAGGGACAAGGTCCATTACCAGAATTTCCAGAAAGCCTGAGTCCAGGCTCCATATATTATAAGGCACATTCAGGGTTTGGATGGACTCATTGTCACACTGAGGTGGTAAAAAAGAATGGATCTATGAAACATGGAAATGAGAGTACACTTCAAACTGAGTAATTGTAGTAGAGTGGATTGAAATGTGCACAGCAAATATTTTCTGTCTACACATATAAAAGCACATAAGAAGAAGTTTCTAGTGTGGGCTAGGATGAGATTAAATAGGTTTTCTGTCATAGTTATACCTGGCCTGAATTTCCTTGTGATTTCCTTGGTTTCTTCTTATAAAATTCCTGAGACATTGGATTCGTGGTTGGGCACTGATCGAATGTCTGCAGCATCAAGTGAGGCACTCACACCTCTCATGCTTGAGACCTGAGTCTCTTGACTTTGAAAACAGTACAGGAACATCTTTCTTGTTCCTGAGCCACAGGCCAAATGAGCTGGCTTCAGCTAACTGTAGGTTACAGTTGCGTGGCTCTCAGAGTTCTATATTCGATTACATTGTGAGTGAGGTAGTGTCATCTCTCAGAGCCCAATGATCTAAGCTGCTTCCTCACATAAGACCATCCCAAAGACAAACTGGAGGCTGAAATCTCCCGTCCCACATCACTTTATACACATGTGGACATTGTCAAATCCCAATAGCCTCAGCTAGGCCTAGATACAGGCATGTCTCAGCCTCAAAGAGCCCTTCCTAGGTCAGATCCAGGCCTTATTTGTCACTATTCCTCTCATCCTGCACAAATCATTTTGCCTTTCAGGGCCCCCTCGGCCTGCCATGTGCTTCTTGCATCTATTTTTGACATCTACTTCCTAAGACATTATTAGGTTTTTGTTTCCTAATCTTGCTTGCCTTTGAAGCCCCAACGTGCTTTCATCTGGAAATAAGGCAAGTTCTTAGCCGTGGGAAAATCAAACAACTATTGGAAAACACATGTATTGTTACACATATAGACAGACATTTTTACAGGTGTACATTCTTGTAAGATAAAAGAGTATTTTTGAATCTTTTGTCATATTTTATGACAGAGGGGAAGGGGAGTAGGGAAGAGGTGCATTGTTTTCTCATAATTCAATGATTTTTTTTAAATAGTATAGTTGAAGGAATGTAAGATTTAAAGATAAAAACCGTGCTCCTGTTCTTTTTATAAGCTAGTCGTTTATAAAGTATTCCTCACTAAAGTCTTGTCATCTGTGTCCCATGAACTATCCTCCTCCATCAAAATAATCAAGGAAAAACCTTCACAAATAAGTAGACTGTTGTCCAATCTCTGGATAAGTATTTAAGGTACAGCTTTGCCTGGTAATTTGTGCGTGTACAAGTGTGTGGGAATATGTGTATGTGTGTGTGTGTGTGTGTGTGTGTGTGTATGAATGTGTGTCTGTGCATATTTGTGCCTTAGGGCTTGAACTCGGGGGCTATATGACAATCCCACGCTTCTTTCCCTTGACCTTGTTGCTCTACCAATTGTACTACAGTTCAGCTGCAAGCTTTTTTTTAGTGAACTAGAGAGGAGAGACTCATAAAATTTCCTGCTCAGGCTGTCTGAACTAAATATCAGGTATCAACCTCTTGATTAGCTGGAGTTACAATTATGAGCCTCCAGAACCTGGTGATAAAGCATTGTTAATGGAGGCAGTGGGGTTGCAAGTTTCAGTCCGGCTTCAAGACAGTATATCATAAAACAGCAACAGCAAAATCCTATATCAAAATACAATAATAAGATGTAATTACAATACAATTTAGGGATATAGTCTGCTAGCATAACTTTCAGGAAACCTTGGTTTTAATTATTTAACAACACAAAACCAAACAAAATGAGCTAGTTTTAGGAGACTCTACGATTTTTTAAATGCCATCTTAATAATTTCAAGAAACAAGAAAAAATGCATACTTATGAGAATGTAAAAAGATTAAAAGATGGCAGATTACGAAATGGAAAATTCTACACTGCAGGAAAATTATTGTCATGGTGAATATATGGTGGTATTGTTATGGTGAATATATGATAATGTTCTTCAGAGCAGCAATAGATAAATATATATTTACTACACATAGTCTAACTTGTCTATATCTATCAACATCCAATCTTCTAGTGCACATTATTAATGTACTCAAGTTTATGGTATATTCGAAAAAGTGACTAGCAGAGTCAGGAAGTTACCAAAATACATTAGCTGCAAAGTTTTAGGAGATAAACTTGCTAATTATATTGACTATTCTATATATTAAACATGTAATGTGTTACCATTTTATCTCTAAGTATGTACAAACACTACTTCAAAGTGAAACGGAATACAACAAGGTTTTGAAGGCATATGCCTGTAAAGCTAGCTAGTGGGGACATCATTTCAAGACCAGCTAAGTTTTACCTGCAATGATCCCCAACCCCTTGCTGTGCATAATGGAATACTTCTATCACCCTGGTCCATGGGGAGGTGAAAGCAGGAGGATTTCAATTACATGCCATACAAGGCAAGAATTTCCACATGGCTCCCTCTCAACCAAAGAAGGTTCAACACTGGCTAGCACCTATCTCCCCCACCTAGGTAAAAATAAAAATAAGAGCATTGTAGTATAAGAAACAAACAATATTAAATCATGCCAATGCAAAGCATCATGAGCAACACACACTCAGTGTTTGTTTCTCATACCTTTATTCCTAACTATAGCTTGGATTATATATGTGAGCCAGAGACACTAAGCAGTTCATCATTATAAAATGACTATTTGAGTGTCTGCTTTGACTCCAAGGTCTTTGATCCATTTGGAGTTGATTGTGGTGCAGGGTGATATATAAGGATCTAGCTTTATTTTTCTACAAGTAGTAACCCCATTTTGCCAGCACCATTTACTGAAGAGGCTGTCTTTCTTCCATTATTTTTTAAGCTACCTTATCGAAGTTTAACTGGCTATATGTCTGTAGGTTCATTTCGGGGATTTCAGTTCTATTCCATTGGTCCTGCGGTCTGTTCTTTTGCCAGTACCAAGCTGTTTGGATTACTATGGCTTTGTAGTAGAGTTTGAAATTTGATATTGACACTCCTCCAGCACTGTTCTTTCTGTTAAGGATAATTTTGCTATTTGAGGTGTTTTATGTTCCATATGAATTTTTGGATTACTTCATCTATTTCCTTGAAGAATGAGGTTGGAATATTGATTGGTACCGCATTGAAGTTATATATAGTCTTGGGAAGTATTGCCATTTTCATGATGTTGATCCTTCCAATTCAGGAGAATGGGAGGTTTTTCCATATTTCCATTGTTTTGATTTCCATTAACAGGTTTTTAAAGTTTCCACCATAGAGGTCCATAACTTCTTTGGTTAAGTTAATTCCCAGGTATTTTTTGTGGTGCTATTACGAATGGAATTGCTATCCTAATTTCAGCCACGCTTTTCTCATTGATGGAATACAGAAAAGCCATTGATTTTTGAGGGTTAATTTTATACCCTGCTGCTTTTCCAAAGGTTTGAATCACCGTGAGTAGTTTAGGAGTGGAGTCCTTGAATAAGAGACTACCTATGTCTCCTTGGCACACGCCAAAACTTTCTTAAGAGACCCAGAAACACAACGAATCAAAGAAAGGTTAGACAAATAGGACTGCATGAAATTGCAGGGCTTCTGCATGGCAAAGGATATAGCTAGCAAGATCAATAGATCAACCACAGATTAGGAGAAGATCTTCACTAACCACACAATGGACAAGGGTCTCATATCTAAAATATGCCTCAAACACAAAAAATCAAATCCCCCAAAAACAAACCCTCAAGGAAACAACTGCCCAATAAATAAGTGGGCTAAAACCGTAAAGACATACTTCTCTGAAGAGGAAAGAAGGATGGCCAATAAACACATGAAGAAATGCTCAACCTCCCTGGCCATGAAAGAAATGCAAATCAAAACAACATTGAGGTACCACCTCACCCCAGATAGAATGGCTATAATCAAGAACTCTAATAAGAACAGATGCTGGAGGGGATATGGACAGAAGGGAATCCCACTGCATTGTTGGTGGGTCTGTAAACTTGTTCAACCACTTTGGAAAGTATTATGGAGGTTCATCAAAAGACACCACATAGAGCTCCCCTATGATCCAGCAATCCCAGTTTTGGGCATTTACCCAAATGATCACAAGACCATACCAAAGCTACCAGCACAACTATGTTTATTACAACATTATTTACCATAGCTAAGATGTGGAACCAACGCAGATGCCCCTTAGTAGATGAATGAATCACGAAAATGTGTTCTATATACACAATGGAATTCTATGCCTCTATCAGAAAGAATGACATTGCCCCATTTGTTAGGAAATGGAAAGACATGGAAAAAATTATATTAAGTGAAGTAATCCAGGCCCAAAGAAACATAAGTCCCTTGTTTCCCCTTATTTGCAATAACTAGTATATTTCTGAGACATGTAGAAAAGGTCAGATAAGTTGATGTTGGATGAGATATATCCCAAGAGAAAGATTCAAATATTTTTTCTTTCTTGCGATTGTTTCAAAGATATTCATAAGATGATTTCTTTGTTGTTTTGTATGTCCCTTCCCCACAGTATATCCACTGCTTTCACTGTATTTGATGTTGGTTTAACTTGTGGAGGGGAAGGAAAAAAACACATTTTTAAAAAAGGATACAGGTGGACCCATTGCAGCAATGAAATGTACAAGCCAATATTTTGAAAAACGAACTTTACAACTTTGGCCAGGAGGGGTGAAAAGTGTGGGTGGGGAGGGGAGGTGTGTGGTGGAGATAAGAAGGTATGGGAAGGAGAAACAAAGGACAGGGCAACAATGCTTGATAAGAAATTTATTCAATAACTTGTCCATTTAATTGTAACTTCTCTGTATGTTATTTTCACAATAAAAAAGTCTATATGAAGCCAGGTGCCAGTGGCTCATGCATGTAATCCCGGCTACTCATGAGGCTGAGATCTGAGTATAGTGTTCAAAGCCAGCCCAGGAAGAAAAGTTCCCATAAGAGTCTTATCTACACTTAACAACTCAAAAGCTTGAACTGGCTCCATGGCTCAATTGACCCAGTGCTAACTAACTTGAGCACAGAGTCTCAGAGTCAGTGCCCAGGCTCGGAGTTCAAGCGCCACAACTGACAAAAAAATAAACATATAAATGTGTGAATTTCTTGTGAATTAAAATGACAGCTCTGGTATACAATTCTACAGTCTACTAAAGATTTCATTATATTTATGGTTAGAAAAAGTAGCAGCACTTGAATAAAGGACATTTTTTCATAAACTAGGGCAGATTGGTCTCTAATTAGAGGAAATTGCTGGGCTCATACATAATACTTTTGGTTGGTTTTTGTTTTGTTTTTAGGACAGGATGAGAAATTTTATTTCTACCAATGGCTATTTGGATATGAATGAC
>NW_012285796.1:0-2709 GCF_000151885.1 Dipodomys ordii
CCAAATTGTATATGAATGTTTAAGATAACATGCACACTTGTTTTCATTCATTCTAACTTTGATGTCATTCATTCTTCTTAAAATATGTGGCAATTTTACACAATATCTTACATCTTTTTTCATCCTAACCCCAGCTCTAACTGGAACACCTTGCCTAATCCTAAACTTATATATAATCGAATCATAATGCTAATAGCAAGTCTCTATTTCACAATTATCCTATCTCTTGCTCAGTGTGTAGGTCTAAATTTTACTTGCACTTAACTAAAAGTTGAAATAGGTACCAATTTTTAAAAATGTTTTTTATTTCCTGTCGTTTTATTTTTCATTTTTTAAATTTTATTTTATTGTAATGAGGCTTACATAGGGATTACAGTTACATGTGTAAGGTAATGAGTACATATCTTGTTGAGCATTGTTACCCCCTTCTTTGTTGTTGTCCCACTATCCCTTCCCTCTCCCACCTCCATCACTCTTCTCTCCCCATGGTGTAAAATTCATTTTCAGTACAGTTTTTTTTTGTTCATCCTGATAATCGACTGTACGTCTTGAATTAAGTTGCAGTTTAGCTTAAATCTTCCAAATTACTTTATATGTGCATATATAAAAATATAATTTTATGTGAAAAACAGAAGATCTTTGGAGAAAGGAGTAACAAAAAGAAAATAGAGGGAGTAAAATCAAATATTTTTAATAGATTATGGAAAGAGCATAATTAAACTGCCACTTCTGAAAATTAATAACCATTAACAAAATAACTAAAAGTAAATAAATAAATAGCACCCTGCCTTCCAGTGTTCTTGAAGAGAACCATGATATGTCTTGTGAAAGAAATAATTGTGTTAGATAAACTTTGTTCATGCATAATTTATATTGTTATTGGCCAATTATTTAACTTAATGAATAAAAATTTATCAAATAAGATTTCATGACAAAAATATAAATCAGTTACTTAATAAATGTTTGAGAAAAAGTTATAATCATGAGTTTAAGAAGCTAAATTTCTATTTTCCTACAAAGCAATGATTTAGGTTTACTAACCTAGTATTTCTAGTAAGTTTAGAGAACATAATTGGCATGTAAAACAATGAATTGTACATTTTGTGTTTTGGATTTTAAACGTTGTCTTTTATTCAAATGAATACTTAGGTTTAATTTTCAAAATAAATGCAATTTTATCTCCTTTCAGAACAAGTACTTACCCTGCAATTAAATGTACTAGGATATTCAGGTATTTAAAAGCTAAATTTTCTGTTTGTTATGTAGCTCTACATATTCAAAATGACATGATTTTTCTATTTGTAAATGTCTAACCTGTGAGATTTTTTCTTCATCAATATACATTATCTCATGAGGTTGTTGTGAAGGCTCCAGTAACCAGTGTGGTCAAAAGCATTTCCTGATTTCTAAATTTTAAATCTAATCATTTTTAGCCTTTGATTATATCATTTATTGTCTCTTCAGAGCAATTAAACTAAAATAAATACTACTTTTAAACATTTCACTAATATTGTAAATAATATTAACATAGGTTAAATAGAGACTAATCATTTCAAACTCACCATATTTGATGATCTTAGCGTGAAGAATGTAGAGAGTATCAGAACTCTATACTCAATATTTTTGGCTAGATTAAATTAAATGATATATCTGGATTTCTAAATTGGAGTAAATCACATGGAAATAGGAAAACAAGAAGAAAAATGATTACTTTGGGATCACTTTCTTCTTAAAAATATTTTTATTGTGAAAATACCGTACAGAGGGGTTACAAATATATGGGCAACGTAATCAGTTCATTTGTTATCAAGCATTGTTGCCTCCTCCTTTATTTCCCCTTACCATCCTTTCCCATCTCTACCTCTTCGCCAGCCAAAGTGGTAAAGTTTGTCTTTCGACATAACGTCTGTACATCTCATTGTTGCAATTGATCCAACGGTATCCCTAAAATTATGAAGCAAAAACTTCTCAAGAAATATATTTTTCAATAAAATGTTTCAATCTTTAGGTAAAGTGCTTTATCCTTCAAATATTGAAGGATAAAATTTTTATCAAAATAGAAATTCTGCAAATAATCTAATGTATGTTTTCATGCACAAAATTCTATGACTTCTAGTCTTGTTATGTGATTTTCATTATATTTTTATTGAGAAATGATTCCTAATTATATTTATTACAAACTTCTGTATTTATACAAATCATGCCTGTACATGTTAATTTACATAATTTAATACACAAACAACATTATCTTTTTTTCCTGTCTTCCACAGGTAAGGATGAGGTGCTGAAGTATATTAAATGAAAGCACTCTAAAAGAGAGTCTATGTGTCTTTCCCCTTCTCCTCCACAAATTATACCGACATCAAATACAGTGAAAGCAGGGGTTATACTGTGGGAGAGGGACATACAAAGCAACAAAGAAATAATCTTATAAATGCATTAGAAACAATCGTATGAATGAAAAAAAAACATTGAATACATATCTTAGGGTTCATTTCCCTAACATCACCTTATCTGAACTTTTCTGCTTGACTGAGACATATACTAGATATTGCAAATTAGGGAAACCATGGAACCTATGTTTCTTTGGGCTTAGCTTACTTCACTTAATATAATTTTTTCCAAGCCTTTCCATTTCCTAACAAATGGGGCAATGCCATTCTTTCTGATGGAGGCAACAATGAGAAGTACAAGTCGTTATGTCGAAAA